>NW_027469259.1:0-281203 GCF_051020765.1 Lasioglossum baleicum
AACGCATAACGCATAACGCATAACGCATAACGCATAACGCATAACGCATAACGCATAACGCATAACGCATAACGCATAACGCATAACGCATAACGCATAACGCATAACGTATAAACCATGAGGCATAACGCATAGCCCATAACGCATAACGCATAACGCATAACGCATAACGCATAACGCATAACGCATAACGCATAACGCATAACGCATAACGCATAACGCATAACGCATAACGCATAACGCATAACGCATAACGCATAACGCATAACGCATAACGCATAACGCATAACGCATAACGCATAACGCATAACGCATAACGCATAACGCATAACGCATAACGCATAACGCATAACGCATAACGCATAACGCATAACGCATAACGCATAACGCATAACGCATAACGCATAACGCATAACGCATAACGCATAACGCATAACGCATAACGCATAACGCATAACGCATGTCGCATGACGCACAACGCATAACGCATAACGCATAACGCATAACGCATAACGCATAACGCATAACGCATAACGCATATGGCATAAGCATAACGCATAACGCATAACGCATAACGCATAACGCATAACGCATAACGCATAACGCATAACGCATAACGCATAACGCATAACGCATAACGCATAACGCATAACGCATAACGCATAACGCATAACGCATAACGCATAACGCATAACGCATAACGCATAACGCATAACGCATAACGCATAACGCATAACGCATAACGCATAACGCATAACGCATAACGCATAACGCATAACCCATAACGCATAACGCATAACGCGTAACGGAAAACTCATAACGCATAACGCATAACGCATAACGCATAACGCATAACGCATAACGCATAACGCATAACGCATAACGCATAACGCATAACGCATAACGCATAACGCATAACGCATAACGCATAACGCATAACGCATAACGAATAACGCATAACGCATAACGCATAACGCATAACGCATAACGCATAACGCATAACGCATAACGCATAACGCATAACGCATAACGCATAACGCATAACGCATAACGCATAACGCATAACGCATAACGCATAACGCATAACGCATAACGCATAACGCATAACGCATAACGCATAACGCATAACGCATAACGCATAACGCATAACGCATAATGCATAACGCATAACGCATAACGCATAAGGCATAAGCATAACGCATAACGCATAACGCATATCGCATAACGCATAACGCATAACGCATAACGCATAACGCATAACGCGTAACGCAAAACTCATAACGCATAACGCATAACGCATAACGCATAACGCATAACGCATAACGCGTAACGCAAAACTCATAACGCATAACGCATAACGCATAACGCATAACGCATAACGCATATGGCATAAGCATAACGCATAACGCATAACGCATAACGCATAACGCATAACGCATAACGCATAACGCATAACGCATAACGCATAACGCATAACGCATAACGCATAACGCATAACGCATAACGCATAACGCATAACGCATAACGCATAACGCATAACGCATAACGCATAACGCATAACGCATGTCGCATGACGCACAACGCATAACGCATAACGCATAACGCATAACGCATAACGCATAACGCATAACGCATTACGCATAACGCATAACGCATAACGCATAAGGCATAAGCATAACGCATAATGCATAACGCATAACGCATAACGCATAACGCGTAACGCATAAGGCATAAGCATAACGCATAATGCATAACGCATAACGCATAACGCATAACGCGTAACGCAAGACTCATAACGCATAACGCATAACGCATAACGCATATGGCATAACGCATAATGCATAACGCATAACGCATAACGCATAACGCATAACGCATAACGCATAACGCATAACGCATAACGCATAACGCATAACGCATAACGCATAACGCATAACGCATAACGCATAACGCATAACGCATAACGCATAACGCATAACGCATAACGCGTAACGCAAAACTCATAACGCATAACGCATAACGCATAACGCATAACGCATAACGCATATGGCATAAGCATAACGCATAACGCATAACGCATAACGCATAACGCATAACGTATAAACCATGAGGCATAACGCATAGCCCATAACGCATAACGCATAATGCAAAAGTCATAACGCATAACGCATAACGGATAACGCATAACGCATAACGCATAACGCATAACGCATAACGCATAACGCATAACGCATAACGCATAACGCATAACGCATAACGCATAACGCATAACGCATAACGCGTAACGCATAACGCATAACGCATAACGCATAACGCGTAACGCAAAACTCATAACGCATAACGCATAACGCATAACGCATAACGCATAACGCATAACGCATAACGCATAACGCATAACGCGTAACGCATAACGCATAACGCATAACGCATAACGCATATGGCATAAGCATAACGCATAACGCATAACGCATAACGCATAACGCATAACGCATAACGCATAACGCATAACGCATAACGCATAACGCATAACGCATAACGCATAACGCATAACGCATAACGCATAACGCATAACGCATAACGCATAACGCATAACGCATAACGCATAACGCATAACGCATAACGCATAACGCATAACGCATAACGCATAACGCATAACGCATAACGCATAACGCATAACGCATAACGCATAACGCATAACGCATAACGCATAACGCATAACGCATAACGCATAACGCATGTCGCATGACGCACAACGCATAACGCATAACGCATAACGCATAACGCATAACGCATAACGCATAACGCATAACGCATATGGCATAAGCATAACGCATAACGCATAACGCATAACGCATAACGCATAACGCATAACGCATAACGCATAACGCATAACGCATAACGCATAACGCATAACGCATAACGCATAACGCATAACGCATAACGCATAACGCATAACGCATAACGCATAACGCATAACGCATAACGCATAACGCATAACGCATAACGCATAACGCATAACGCATAACGCATAACGCATAACGCATAACCCATAACGCATAACGCATAACGCGTAACGGAAAACTCATAACGCATAACGCATAACGCATAACGCATAACGCATAACGCATAACGCATAACGCATAACGCATAACGCATAACGCATAACGCATAACGCATAACGCATAACGCATAACGCATAACGCATAACGCATAACGCATAACGCATAACGCATAACGCATAACGCATAACGCATAACGCATAACGCATAACGCATAACGCATAACGCATAACGCATAACGCATAACGCATAACGCATAACGCATAACGCATAACGCATAACGCATAACGCATAACGCATAACGCATAACGCATAACGCATAACGCATAACGCATAACGCATAACGCATAACGCATAACGCATAACGCATAACGCATAACGCATAACGCATAACGCATAACGCATAACGCATAATGCATAACGCATAACGCATAACGCATAAGGCATAAGCATAACGCATAACGCATAACGCATATCGCATAACGCATAACGCATAACGCATAACGCATAACGCATAACGCGTAACGCAAAACTCATAACGCATAACGCATAACGCATAACGCATAACGCATAACGCATATGGCATAAGCATAACGCATAACGCATAACGCATAACGCATAACGCATAACGCCTAAAGCATAACGCATAACGCATAACGCATAACGCATAACGCATAACGCATAACGCATAACGCATAACGCATAACGCATAACGCATAACGCATAACGCATAACGCATAACGCATAACGCATAACGCATAATGCATAACGCATAACGCATAACGCATAAGGCATAAGCATAACGCATAACGCATAACGCATAACGCATAACGCATAACGCATAACGCATAACGCGTAACGCAAAACTCATAACGCGTAACGCATAACGCATAACGCATAACGCATAACGCATATGGCATAAGCATAACGCATAACGCATAACGCATAACGCATAACGCATAACGCATAACGCATAACGCATAACGCATAACGCATAACGCATAACGCATAACGCATAACGCATAACGCATAACGCATAACGCATAACGCATAACGCATAACGCATAACGCATAACGCATAACGCATAACGCATAACGCATAACGCATAACGCATAACGCATAACGCATAACGCATAACGCATAACGCATAACGCATAACGCATAACGCATAACGCATAACGCATAACGCATAACGCATAACGCATAACGCATAACGCATAACGCATAACGCATAACGCATAACGCATAACGCATGTCGCATGACGCACAACGCATAACGCATAACGCATAACGCATAACGCATAACGCATAACGCATAACGCATAACGCATATGGCATAAGCATAACGCATAACGCATAACGCATAACGCATAACGCATAACGCATAACGCATAACGCATAACGCATAACGCATAACGCATAACGCATAACGCATAACGCATAACGCATAACGCATAACGCATAACGCATAACGCATAACGCATAACGCATAACGCATAACGCATAACGCATAACGCATAACGCATAACGCATAACGCATAACGCATAACGCATAACGCATAACGCATAACGCATAACGCATAACGCATAACGCATAACGCATAACCCATAACGCATAACGCATAACGCGTAACGGAAAACTCATAACGCATAACGCATAACGCATAACGCATAACGCATAACGCATAACGCATAACGCATAACGCATAACGCATAACGCATAACGCATAACGCATAACGCATAACGCATAACGCATAACGCATAACGCATAACGCATAACGCATAACGCATAACGCATAACGCATAACGCATAACGCATAACGCATAACGCATAACGCATAACGCATAACGCATAACGCATAACGCATAACGCATAACGCATAACGCATAACGCATAACGCATAACGCATAACGCATAACGCATAACGCATAACGCATAACGCATAACGCATAACGCATAACGCATAACGCATAACGCATAACGCATAACGCATAACGCATAACGCATAACGCATAACGCATAACGCATAACGCATAACGCATAATGCATAACGCATAACGCATAACGCATAAGGCATAAGCATAACGCATAACGCATAACGCATATCGCATAACGCATAACGCATAACGCATAACGCATAACGCATAACGCGTAACGCAAAACTCATAACGCATAACGCATAACGCATAACGCATAACGCATAACGCGTAACGCAAAACTCATAACGCATAACGCATAACGCATAACGCATAACGCATAACGCATATGGCATAAGCATAACGCATAACGCATAACGCATAACGCATAACGCATAACGCATAACGCATAACGCATAACGCATAACGCATAACGCATAACGCATAACGCATAACGCATAACGCATAACGCATAACGCATAACGCATAACGCATAACGCATAACGCATAACGCATAACGCATAACGCATAACGCATAACGCATAACGCATAACGCATAACGCATAACGCATAACGCATAACGCATGTCGCATGACGCACAACGCATAACGCATAACGCATAACGCATAACGCATAACGCATAACGCATAACGCATAACGCATTACGCATAACGCATAACGCATAACGCATAAGGCATAAGCATAACGCATAATGCATAACGCATAACGCATAACGCATAACGCGTAACGCATAAGGCATAAGCATAACGCATAATGCATAACGCATAACGCATAACGCATAACGCGTAACGCAAGACTCATAACGCATAACGCATAACGCATAACGCATATGGCATAACGCATAATGCATAACGCATAACGCATAACGCATAACGCATAACGCATAACGCATAACGCATAACGCATAACGCATAACGCATAACGCATAACGCATAA
This sequence comes from Lasioglossum baleicum, assembly GCF_051020765.1. Taxonomy (NCBI): domain Eukaryota; kingdom Metazoa; phylum Arthropoda; class Insecta; order Hymenoptera; family Halictidae; genus Lasioglossum; species Lasioglossum baleicum. The sequence continues at coordinate 5,936 of NW_027469259.1, forward strand.
CGCATAACGCATAACGCATAACGCATAACGCGTAACGCAAAACTCATAACGCATAACGCATAACGCATAACGCATAACGCATATGGCATAAGCATAACGCATAACGCATAACGCATAACGCATAACGCATAACGCATAACGCATAACGTATAAACCATGAGGCATAACGCATAGCCCATAACGCATAACGCATAATGCAAAAGTCATAACGCATAACGCATAACGGATAACGCATAACGCATAACGCATAACGCATAACGCATAACGCATAACGCATAACGCATAACGCATAACGCATAACGCATAACGCATAACGCATAACGCATAACGCGTAACGCATAACGCATAACGCATAACGCATAACGCGTAACGCAAAACTCATAACGCATAACGCATAACGCATAACGCATAACGCATAACGCATAACGCATAACGCATAACGCATAACGCGTAACGCATAACGCATAACGCATAACGCATAACGCATATGGCATAAGCATAACGCATAACGCATAACGCATAACGCATAACGCATAACGCATAACGCATAACGCATAACGCATAACGCATAACGCATAACGCATAACGCATAACGCATAACGCATAACGCATAACGCATAACGCATAACGCATAACGCATAACGCATAACGCATAACGCATAACGCATAACGCATAACGCATAACGCATAACGCATAACGCATAACGCATAACGCATAACGCATAACGCATAACGCATAACGCATAACGCATAACGCATAACGCATAACGCATAACGCATAACGCATAACGCATAACGCATAACGCATAACGCATAACGCATAACGCATAACGCATAACGCATAACGCATAACGCATAACGCATAATGCATTACGCATAACGCATAACGCATAAGGCATAAGCATAACGCATAACGCATAACGCATAACGCATAACGCATAACGCATAACGCGTAACGCAAAACTCATAACGCGTAACGCATAACGCATAACGCATAACGCATAACGCATATGGCATAAGCATAACGCATAACGCATAACGCATAACGCATAACGCATAACGCATAACGCATAACGCATAACGCATAACGCATAACGCATAACGCATAACGCATAACGCATAACGCATAACGCATAACGCATAACGCATAACGCATAACGCATAACGCATAACGCATAACGCATAACGCATAACGCATAACGCATAACGCATAACGCATAACGCATAACGCATAACGCCTAACGCATAACGCATAACGCATAACGCATTACGCATAACGCCTAAAGCATTACGCATAACGCATAACGCATAACGCATAACGCATAACGCATAACGCATAACGCATAACGCATAACGCATAACGCATAACGCATAACGCATAACGCATAACGCATAACGCATAACGCATAACGCATAACGCATAACGCCTAACGCATAACGCATAACGCATAACGCATTACGCATAACGCCTAAAGCATTACGCATAACGCATTACGCATAACGCATTACGCATAACGCCTAAAGCATAACGCATAACGCATAACGCATAACGCATAACGCATAACGCATAACGCATAACGCATAACGCATAACGCATAACGCATAACGCATAACGCATAACGCATAACGCATAACGCATAACGCATAACGCATAACGCATAACGCATAACGCATTACGCATAACGCATAACGCATAACGCATAACGCATAACGCATAACGCATAACGCATAACGCATAACGCATAACGCATAACGCATAACGCACAACGCACAACGCACAACGCACAACGCACAACGCACAACGCACAACGCACAACGCACAACGCACAACGCACAACGCACAACGCACAACGCACAACGCACAACGCACAACGCACAACGCACAACGCACAACGCACAACGCATAACGCATAACGCATAACGCATAACGCATAACGCATAACGCATAACGCATAACGCATAACGCATAACGCATAACGCATAACGCATAACGCATAACGCATAACGCATAACGCATAACGCATAATGCATAACGCATAACGCATAACGCATAAGGCATAAGCATAACGCATAACGCATAACGCATAACGCATAACGCATAACGCATAACGCGTAACGCAAAACTCATAACGCGTAACGCATAACGCATAACGCATAACGCATAACGCATAACGCATATGGCATAAGCATAACGCATAACGCATAACGCATAACGCATAACGCATAACGCATAACGCATAACGCATAACGCATAACGCATAACGCATAACGCATAACGCATAACGCATAACGCATAACGCATAACGCATAACGCATAACGCATAACGCATAACGCATAACGCATAACGCATAACGCATTACGCATAACGCCTAAAGCATAACGCATTACGCATAACGCCTAAAGCATAACGCATAACGCATAACGCATAACGCATAACGCATGACGCATAACGCATAACGCATAACGCATAACGCATAACGCATAACGCATAACGCATAACGCATAACGCATAACGCATAACGCATAACGCATAACGCATAACGCATAACGCATAACGCATAACGCATAACGCATAACGCCTAACGCATAACGCATTACGCATAACGCATTACGCATAACGCCTAAAGCATAACGCATAACGCATAACGCATAACGCATAACGCATAACGCATAACGCATAACGCATAACGCATAACGCATAACGCATAACGCATAACGCATAACGCATAACGCATAACGCATAATGCATAACGCATAACGCATAACGCATAAGGCATAAGCATAACGCATAACGCATAACGCATAACGCATAACGCATAACGCATAACGCATAACGCGTAACGCAAAACTCATAACGCGTAACGCATAACGCATAACGCATAACGCATAACGCATATGGCATAAGCATAACGCATAACGCATAACGCATAACGCATAACGCATAACGCATAACGCATAACGCATAACGCATAACGCATAACGCATAACGCATAACGCATAACGCATAACGCATAACGCATAACGCATAACGCATAACGCATAACGCATAACGCATAACGCATAACGCATAACGCATAACGCATAACGCATAACGCATAACGCATAACGCATAACGCATAAGGCATAAGCATAACGCATAACGCATAACGCATAACGCATAACGCATAACGCATAACGCGTAACGCAAAACTCATAACGCGTAACGCATAACGCATAACGCATAACGCATAACGCATAACGCATAACGCATAACGCATAACGCATAACGCATAACGCATAACGCATAACGCATAACGCATAACGCATAACGCATAACGCATAACGCATAACGCATAACGCATAACGCATAACGCATAACGCATAACGCATAACGCATAACGCATAACGCATAACGCCTAACGCATAACGCATAACGCATAACGCATTACGCATAACGCCTAAAGCATAACGCATAACGCATAACGCATAACGCATAACGCATAACGCATAACGCATAACGCATAACGCATAACGCATAACGCATAACGCATAACGCATAACGCATAACGCCTAACGCATAACGCATTACGCATAACGCCTAAAGCATAACGCATAACGCATAACGCATAACGCATAACGCATAACGCATAACGCATAACGCATAACGCATAACGCATAACGCATAACGCATAACGCATAACGCATAACGCATAACGCATAACGCATAACGCATAACGCATAACGCATAACGCATAACGCATAACGCATAACGCATAACGCATAACGCATAACGCATAACGCATAACGCATAACGCATAACGCATAACGCATAACGCATAACGCATAACGCATAACGCATAACGCATAACGCATAACGCATAACGCATAACGCATAACGCATAACGCATAACGCATAACGCATAACGCATAACGCATAACGCATAACGCATAACGCATAACGCATAACGCATAACGCCTAACGCATAACGCATAACGCATAACGCATTACGCATAACGCCTAAAGCATTACGCATAACGCATAACGCATAACGCATAACGCATAACGCATAACGCATAACGCATAACGCATAACGCATAACGCATAACGCATAACGCATAACGCATAACGCATAACGCATAACGCATAACGCATAACGCATAACGCATAACGCATAACGCATAACGCATAACGCATAACGCATAACGCATAACGCATAACGCATAACGCATAACGCATAACGCATAACGCATAACGCATAACGCATAACGCATAACGCATAACGCATAACGCATAACGCATAACGCCTAACGCATAACGCATAACGCATAACGCATTACGCATAACGCCTAAAGCATTACGCATAACGCATTACGCATAACGCATTACGCATAACGCCTAAAGCATAACGCATAACGCATAACGCATAACGCATAACGCATAACGCATAACGCATAACGCATAACGCATAACGCATAACGCATAACGCATAACGCATAACGCATAACGCATAACGCATAACGCATAACGCATAACGCATAACGCATAACGCATAACGCATAACGCATAACGCATAACGCATAACGCATAACGCATAACGCATAACGCATAACGCATAACGCATAACGCATAACGCATAATGCATAACGCATAACGCATAACGCATAAGGCATAAGCATAACGCATAACGCATAACGCATAACGCATAACGCATAACGCATAACGCGTAACGCAAAACTCATAACGCGTAACGCATAACGCATAACGCATATGGCATAAGCATAACGCATAACGCATAACGCATAACGCATAACGCATAACGCATAACGCATAACGCATAACGCATAACGCATAACGCATAACGCATAACGCATAACGCATAACGCATAACGCATAACGCATAACGCATAACGCATAACGCATAACGCATAACGCATAACGCATAACGCATAACGCATAACGCATAACGCATAACGCATAACGCATAACGCATAACGCATAACGCATAACGCATAACGCATAACGCATAACGCATAACGCATAACGCATAACGCATAACGCATAACGCATAACGCATAACGCATAACGCATAACGCATAACGCATAACGCATAACGCATAACGCATAACGCATAACGCATAACGCATAATGCATAACGCATAACGCATAACGCATAAGGCATAAGCATAACGCATAACGCATAACGCATAACGCATAACGCATAACGCATAACGCGTAACGCAAAACTCATAACGCATAACGCATAAAGCATTACGCATAACGCATAACGCATAACGCATATGGCATAAGCATAACGCATAACGCATAACGCATAACGCATAACGCATAACGCATAACGCATAACGCATAACGCATTACGCATAACGCATAACGCATAACGCATAACGCATAAGGCATAAGCATAACGCATAATGCATAACGCATAACGCATAACGCATAACGCGTAACGCATAAGGCATAAGCATAACGCATAATGCATAACGCATAACGCATAACGCATAACGCATAACGCGTAACGCAAGACTCATAACGCATAACGCATAACGCATAACGCATAACGCATAACGCATATGGCATAACGCATAATGCAAAAGTCATAACGCATAACGCATAACGCATAACGCATAACGCATAACGCATAACGCATAACGCATAACGCGTAACGCAAAACTCATAACGCATAACGCATAACGCATAACGCATAACGCATAACGCATAACGCATAACGCATAACGCATAACGCATAACGCATAACGCATAACGCATAACGCATAACGCATAACGCATAACGTATAACGCATAACGCATAACGCCTAACGCATAACGCATAACGCATAACGCATAACGCATAACGCATAACGCATAACGCATAACGCATAACGCATAACGCATAACGCATAACGCATAACGCATAACGCATAACGCATAACGCATAACGCATAACGCATAACGCATAACGCATAACGCATAACGCATAACGCATAACGCATAACGCATAACGCATAACGCATAACGCATAACGCATAACGCATAACGCATAACGCATAACGCATAACGCATAACGCATAACGCATAACGCATAACGCATAACGCATAACGCATAACGCATAACGCATAACGCATAACGCATAACGCATAACGCATAACGCATAACGCATAACGCATAACGCATAACGCATAACGCATAACGCATAACGCATAACGCATAACGCATAACGCATGACGCACAACGCGTAACGCAAAACTCATAACGCATAACGCATAACGCATAACGCATAACGCATAACGCATAACGCATAACGCATAACGCATAACGCATAACGCATAACGCATATGGCATAAGCATAACGCATATGGCATAAGCATAACGCATAACGCATAACGCATAACGCATAACGCATAACGCATAACGCATAACGCATAACGCATAACGCATAACGCATAACGCATAACGCATAACGCATAACGCATAACGCATAACGCGTAACGCGTAACGCATAACGCATAACGCATAACGCATAACGCGTAACGCGTAACGCGTAACGCGTAACACATAACGCATATCGCATAACGCATAACGCATAACGCATAACGCCTAACGCATAACGCATAACGCATAACGCATTACGCATAACGCCTAAAGCATAACGCATAACGCATAACGCATAACGCATAACGCATAACGCATAACGCATAACGCATAACGCATAACGCATAACGCATAACGCATAACGCATAACGCATAACGCATAACGCATAACGCATAACGCATAACGCATAACGCATAACGCATAACGCATAACGCATAACGCATAACGCATGTCGCATGACGCACAACGCATAACGCATAACGCATAACGCATAACGCATAACGCATAACGCATAACGCATAACGCATTACGCATAACGCATAACGCATAACGCATAAGGCATAAGCATAACGCATAATGCATAACGCATAACGCATAACGCATAACGCGTAACGCATAAGGCATAAGCATAACGCATAACGCATAACGCATAACGCCTAACGCATAACGCATAACGCATTACGCATAACGCCTAAAGCATAACGCATAACGCATAACGCATAACGCATAACGCATAACGCATAACGCATAACGCATAACGCATAACGCATAACGCATAACGCATAACGCATAACGCATAACGCATAACGCATAACGCATAACGCATAACGCATAACGCATAACGCATAACGCATAACGCATAACGCATAACGCATAACGCATAACGCATAACGCATAACGCATAACGCATAACGCATAACGCATAACGCATAACGCATAACGCATAACGCATAACGCATAACGCATAACGCATAACGCATAACGTATAACGCATAACGCAGAACGCATAACGCATAACGCATAACGCATAACGTATAAACCATGAGGCATAACGCATAGCCCATAACGCATAACGCATAACGCATAACGCATAACGCATAACGCATAACGCATAACGCATAACGCATAACGCATAACGCATAACGCATAACGCATAACGCATAACGCATAACGCATAACGCATAACGCATAACGCATAACGCATAATGCATAACGCATAACGCATAACGCATAAGGCATAAGCATAACGCATAACGCATAACGCATAACGCATAACGCATAACGCATAACGCGTAACGCAAAACTCATAACGCGTAACGCATAACGCATAACGCATAACGCATAACGCATATGGCATAAGCATAACGCATAACGCATAACGCATAACGCATAACGCATAACGCATAACGCATAACGCATAACGCATAACGCATAACGCATAACGCATAACGCATAACGCATAACGCATAACGCATAACGCATAACGCATAACGCATAACGCATAACGCATAACGCATAACGCATAACGCATAACGCATAACGCATAACGCATAACGCATAACGCATAACGCATAACGCATAACGCATAACGCATAACGCATAACGCATAACGCATAACGCATAACGCATAACGCATAACGCATAACGCATAACGCATAACGCATAACGCATAACGCATAACGCATAACGCATAACGCATAACGCATAACGCATAATGCATAACGCATAACGCATAACGCATAACGCATAAGGCATAAGCATAACGCATAACGCATAACGCATAACGCATAACGCATAACGCATAACGCGTAACGCAAAACTCATAACGCATAACGCATAAAGCATTACGCATAACGCATAACGCATAACGCATAACGCATATGGCATAAGCATAACGCATAACGCATAACGCATAACGCATAACGCATAACGCATAACGCATTACGCATAACGCATAACGCATAACGCATAACGCATAAGGCATAAGCATAACGCATAATGCATAACGCATAACGCATAACGCGTAACGCATAAGGCATAAGCATAACGCATAATGCATAACGCATAACGCATAACGCATAACGCATAACGCGTAACGCAAGACTCATAACGCATAACGCATAACGCATAACGCATAACGCATAACGCATAACGCGTAACGCGTAACGCATAACGCATAACGCATAACGCATAACGCGTAACGCGTAACGCGTAACGCGTAACACATAACGCATATCGCATAACGCATAACGCATAACGCATAACGCCTAACGCATAACGCATAACGCATAACGCATTACGCATAACGCCTAAAGCATAACGCATAACGCATAACGCATAACGCATAACGCATAACGCATAACGCATAACGCATAACGCATAACGCATAACGCATAACGCATAACGCATAACGCATAACGCATAACGCATAACGCATAACGCATAACGCATAACGCATAACGCATAACGCATAACGCATAACGCATAACGCATAACGCATAACGCATGTCGCATGACGCACAACGCATAACGCATAACGCATAACGCATAACGCATAACGCATAACGCATAACGCATAACGCATTACGCATAACGCATAACGCATAACGCATAAGGCATAAGCATAACGCATAATGCATAACGCATAACGCATAACGCATAACGCGTAACGCATAAGGCATAAGCATAACGCATAACGCATAACGCATAACGCCTAACGCATAACGCATAACGCATTACGCATAACGCCTAAAGCATAACGCATAACGCATAACGCATAACGCATAACGCATAACGCATAACGCATAACGCATAACGCATAACGCATAACGCATAACGCATAACGCATAACGCATAACGCATAACGCATAACGCATAACGCATAACGCATAACGCATAACGCATAACGCATAACGCATAACGCATAACGCATAACGCATAACGCATAACGCATAACGCATAACGCATAACGCATAACGCATAACGCATAACGCATAACGCATAACGCATAACGCATAACGCATAACGCATAACGCATAACGCATAACGCATAACGCATAACGTATAACGCATAACGCAGAACGCATAACGCATAACGCATAACGCATAACGTATAAACCATGAGGCATAACGCATAGCCCATAACGCATAACGCATAACGCATAACGCATAACGCATAACGCATAACGCATAACGCATAACGCATAACGCATAACGCATAACGCATAACGCATAACGCATAACGCATAACGCATAACGCATAACGCATAACGCATAACGCATAACGCATAATGCATAACGCATAACGCATAACGCATAAGGCATAAGCATAACGCATAACGCATAACGCATAACGCATAACGCATAACGCATAACGCGTAACGCAAAACTCATAACGCGTAACGCATAACGCATAACGCATAACGCATAACGCATATGGCATAAGCATAACGCATAACGCATAACGCATAACGCATAACGCATAACGCATAACGCATAACGCATAACGCATAACGCATAACGCATAACGCATAACGCATAACGCATAACGCATAACGCATAACGCATAACGCATAACGCATAACGCATAACGCATAACGCATAACGCATAACGCATAACGCATAACGCATAACGCATAACGCATAACGCATAACGCATAACGCATAACGCATAACGCATAACGCATAACGCATAACGCATAACGCATAACGCATAACGCATAACGCATAACGCATAACGCATAACGCATAACGCATAACGCATAACGCATAACGCATAACGCATAACGCATAACGCATAACGCATAATGCATAACGCATAACGCATAACGCATAACGCATAAGGCATAAGCATAACGCATAACGCATAACGCATAACGCATAACGCATAACGCATAACGCGTAACGCAAAACTCATAACGCATAACGCATAAAGCATTACGCATAACGCATAACGCATAACGCATAACGCATATGGCATAAGCATAACGCATAACGCATAACGCATAACGCATAACGCATAACGCATAACGCATTACGCATAACGCATAACGCATAACGCATAACGCATAAGGCATAAGCATAACGCATAATGCATAACGCATAACGCATAACGCGTAACGCATAAGGCATAAGCATAACGCATAATGCATAACGCATAACGCATAACGCATAACGCATAACGCGTAACGCAAGACTCATAACGCATAACGCATAACGCATAACGCATAACGCATAACGCATATGGCATAACGCATAATGCAAAAGTCATAACGCATAACGCATAACGCATAACGCATAACGCATAACGCATAACGCATAACGCGTAACGCAAAACTCATAACGCATAACGCATAACGCATAACGCATAACGCATAACGCATAACGCATAACGCATAACGCATAACGCATAACGCATAACGCATAACGCATAACGCATAACGCATAACGTATAACGCATAACGCATAACGCATAACGCATAACGCATAACGCATAACGCATAACGCATAACGCATAACGCATAACGCATAACGCATAACGCATAACGCATAACGCATAACGCATAACGCATAACGCATAACGCATAACGCATAACGCATAACGCATAACGCATAACGCATAACGCATAACGCATAACGCATAACGCATAACGCATAACGCATAACGCATAACGCGTAACGCGTAACGCATAACGCATAACGCATAACGCATAACGCGTAACGCGTAACGCGTAACGCGTAACACATAACGCATATCGCATAACGCATAACGCATAACGCATAACGCCTAACGCATAACGCATAACGCATAACGCATTACGCATAACGCCTAAAGCATAACGCATAACGCATAACGCATAACGCATAACGCATAACGCATAACGCATAACGCATAACGCATAACGCATAACGCATAACGCATAACGCATAACGCATAACGCATAACGCATAACGCATAACGCATAACGCATAACGCATAACGCATAACGCATAACGCATGTCGCATGACGCACAACGCATAACGCATAACGCATAACGCATAACGCATAACGCATAACGCATAACGCATAACGCATTACGCATAACGCATAACGCATAACGCATAAGGCATAAGCATAACGCATAATGCATAACGCATAACGCATAACGCATAACGCGTAACGCATAAGGCATAAGCATAACGCATAACGCATAACGCATAACGCCTAACGCATAACGCATAACGCATTACGCATAACGCCTAAAGCATAACGCATAACGCATAACGCATAACGCATAACGCATAACGCATAACGCATAACGCATAACGCATAACGCATAACGCATAACGCATAACGCATAACGCATAACGCATAACGCATAACGCATGTCGCATGACGCACAACGCATAACGCATAACGCATAACGCATAACGCATAACGCATAACGCATAACGCATAACGCATTACGCATAACGCATAACGCATAACGCATAAGGCATAAGCATAACGCATAATGCATAACGCATAACGCATAACGCATAACGCGTAACGCATAAGGCATAAGCATAACGCATAACGCATAACGCATAACGCCTAACGCATAACGCATAACGCATTACGCATAACGCCTAAAGCATAACGCATAACGCATAACGCATAACGCATAACGCATAACGCATAACGCATAACGCATAACGCATAACGCATAACGCATAACGCATAACGCATAACGCATAACGCATAACGCATAACGCATAACGCATAACGCATAACGCATAACGCATAACGCATAACGCATAACGCATAACGCATAACGCATAACGCATAACGCATAACGCATAACGCATAACGCATAACGCATAACGCATAACGCATAACGCATAACGCATAACGCATAACGTATAACGCATAACGCAGAACGCTTAACGCATAACGCATAACGCATAACGTATAAACCATGAGGCATAACGCATAGCCCATAACGCATAACGCATAACGCATAACGCATAACGCATAACGCATAACGCATAACGCATAACGCATAACGCATAACGCATAACGCATAACGCATAACGCATAACGCATAACGCATAACGCATAACGCATAACGCATAACGCATAACGCATAACACATAACGCATAACGCATAACGCATAACGCATAACGCATAACGCATAACGCATAACGCATAACGCATAACGCATAACGCATAACGCATAACGCATAACGCATAACGCATAACGCATAACGCATAACGCATAACGCATGTCGCATGACGCACAACGCATAACGCATAACGCATAACGCATAACGCATAACGCATAACGCATAACGCATAACGCATATGGCATAAGCATAACGCATAACGCAAAACGCATAACGCATAACGCATAACGCATAACGCATAACGCATAACGCATAACGCATAACGCATAACGCATAACGCATAACGCATAACGCATAACGCATAACGCATAACGCATAACGCATAACGCATAACGCATAACGCATAACGCATAACGCATAACGCATAACGCATAACGCATAACGCATAACGCATAACGCATAACGCATAACGCATAACGCATAACGCATAACGCCTAACGCATAACGCATAACGCATAACGCATTACGCATAACGCCTAAAGCATTACGCATAACGCATAACGCATAACGCATAACGCATAACGCATAACGCATAACGCATAACGCATAACGCATAACGCATAACGCATAACGCATAACGCATAACGCATAACGCATAATGCATAACGCATAACGCATAACGCATAAGGCATAAGCATAACGCATAACGCATAACGCATAACGCATAACGCATAACGCATAACGCATAACGCGTAACGCAAAACTCATAACGCGTAACGCATAACGCATAACGCATAACGCATAACGCATATGGCATAAGCATAACGCATAACGCATAACGCATAACGCATAACGCATAACGCATAACGCATAACGCATAACGCATAACGCATAACGCATAACGCATAACGCATAACGCATAACGCATAACGCATAACGCATAACGCATAACGCATAACGCATAACGCATAACGCATAACGCATAACGCATAACGCATAACGCATAACGCATAACGCATAACGCATAACGCATAACGCATAACGCATAACGCATAACGCATAACGCATAACGCATAACGCATAACGCATAACGCCTAACGCATAACGCATAACGCATAACGCATTACGCATAACGCCTAAAGCATTACGCATAACGCATAACGCATAACGCATAACGCATAACGCATAACGCATAACGCATAACGCATAACGCATAACGCATAACGCATAACGCATAACGCATAACGCATAACGCATAACGCATAACGCATAACGCATAACGCATAACGCATAACGCATAACGCATAACGCATAACGCATAACGCATAACGCATAACGCATAACGCATAACGCATAACGCATAACGCATAACGCATAACGCATAACGCATAACGCATAACGCATAACGCCTAACGCATAACGCATAACGCATAACGCATTACGCATAACGCCTAAAGCATTACGCATAACGCATTACGCATAACGCATTACGCATAACGCCTAAAGCATAACGCATAACGCATAACGCATAACGCATAACGCATAACGCATAACGCATAACGCATAACGCATAACGCATAACGCATAACGCATAACGCATAACGCATAACGCATAACGCATAACGCATAACGCATAACGCATAACGCATAACGCATAACGCATAACGCATAACGCATAACGCATAACGCATAACGCATAACGCATAACGCATAACGCATAACGCATAACGCATAACGCATAATGCATAACGCATAACGCATAACGCATAAGGCATAAGCATAACGCATAACGCATAACGCATAACGCATAACGCATAACGCATAACGCGTAACGCAAAACTCATAACGCGTAACGCATAACGCATAACGCATATGGCATAAGCATAACGCATAACGCATAACGCATAACGCATAACGCATAACGCATAACGCATAACGCATAACGCATAACGCATAACGCATAACGCATAACGCATAACGCATAACGCATAACGCATAACGCATAACGCATAACGCATAACGCATAACGCATAACGCATAACGCATAACGCATAACGCATAACGCATAACGCATAACGCATAACGCATAACGCATAACGCATAACGCATAACGCATAACGCATAACGCATAACGCATAACGCATAACGCATAACGCATAACGCATAACGCATAACGCATAACGCATAACGCATAACGCATAACGCATAACGCATAATGCATAACGCATAACGCATAACGCATAAGGCATAAGCATAACGCATAACGCATAACGCATAACGCATAACGCATAACGCATAACGCGTAACGCAAAACTCATAACGCATAACGCATAAAGCATTACGCATAACGCATAACGCATAACGCATATGGCATAAGCATAACGCATAACGCATAACGCATAACGCATAACGCATAACGCATAACGCATAACGCATAACGCATTACGCATAACGCATAACGCATAACGCATAACGCATAAGGCATAAGCATAACGCATAATGCATAACGCATAACGCATAACGCATAACGCGTAACGCATAAGGCATAAGCATAACGCATAATGCATAACGCATAACGCATAACGCATAACGCATAACGCGTAACGCAAGACTCATAACGCATAACGCATAACGCATAACGCATAACGCATAACGCATATGGCATAACGCATAATGCAAAAGTCATAACGCATAACGCATAACGCATAACGCATAACGCATAACGCATAACGCATAACGCGTAACGCAAAACTCATAACGCATAACGCATAACGCATAACGCATAACGCATAACGCATAACGCATAACGCATAACGCATAACGCATAACGCATAACGCATAACGCATAACGCATAACGCATAACGCATAACGTATAACGCATAACGCATAACGCCTAACGCATAACGCATAACGCATAACGCATAACGCATAACGCATAACGCATAACGCATAACGCATAACGCATAACGCATAACGCATAACGCATAACGCATAACGCATAACGCATAACGCATAACGCATAACGCATAACGCATAACGCATAACGCATAACGCATAACGCATAACGCATAACGCATAACGCATAACGCATAACGCATAACGCATAACGCATAACGCATAACGCATAACGCATAACGCATAACGCATAACGCATAACGCATAACGCATAACGCATAACGCATAACGCATAACGCATAACGCATAACGCATAACGCATAACGCATAACGCATAACGCATAACGCATAACGCATAACGCATAACGCATAACGCATAACGCATGACGCACAACGCGTAACGCAAAACTCATAACGCATAACGCATAACGCATAACGCATAACGCATAACGCATAACGCATAACGCATAACGCATAACGCATAACGCATAACGCATATGGCATAAGCATAACGCATATGGCATAAGCATAACGCATAACGCATAACGCATAACGCATAACGCATAACGCATAACGCATAACGCATAACGCATAACGCATAACGCATAACGCATAACGCATAACGCATAACGCGTAACGCGTAACGCATAACGCATAACGCATAACGCATAACGCGTAACGCGTAACGCGTAACGCGTAACACATAACGCATATCGCATAACGCATAACGCATAACGCATAACGCCTAACGCATAACGCATAACGCATAACGCATTACGCATAACGCCTAAAGCATAACGCATAACGCATAACGCATAACGCATAACGCATAACGCATAACGCATAACGCATAACGCATAACGCATAACGCATAACGCATAACGCATAACGCATAACGCATAACGCATAACGCATAACGCATAACGCATAACGCATAACGCATAACGCATAACGCATAACGCATAACGCATGTCGCATGACGCACAACGCATAACGCATAACGCATAACGCATAACGCATAACGCATAACGCATAACGCATAACGCATTACGCATAACGCATAACGCATAACGCATAAGGCATAAGCATAACGCATAATGCATAACGCATAACGCATAACGCATAACGCGTAACGCATAAGGCATAAGCATAACGCATAACGCATAACGCATAACGCCTAACGCATAACGCATAACGCATTACGCATAACGCCTAAAGCATAACGCATAACGCATAACGCATAACGCATAACGCATAACGCATAACGCATAACGCATAACGCATAACGCATAACGCATAACGCATAACGCATAACGCATAACGCATAACGCATAACGCATAACGCATAACGCGTAACGCATAACGCATAACGCATAACGCATAACGCGTAACGCGTAACGCGTAACGCGTAACACATAACGCATATCGCATAACGCATAACGCATAACGCATAACGCCTAACGCATAACGCATAACGCATAACGCATAACGCATAACGCGTAACGCGTAACGCATAACGCATAACGCATAACGCATAACGCGTAACGCGTAACGCGTAACGCGTAACACATAACGCATATCGCATAACGCATAACGCATAACGCATAACGCCTAACGCATAACGCATAACGCATAACGCATTACGCATAACGCCTAAAGCATAACGCATAACGCATAACGCATAACGCATAACGCATAACGCATAACGCATAACGCATAACGCATAACGCATAACGCATAACGCATAACGCATAACGCATAACGCATAACGCATAACGCATAACGCATAACGCATAACGCATAACGCATAACGCATAACGCATAACGCATAACGCATAACGCATAACGCATGTCGCATGACGCACAACGCATAACGCATAACGCATAACGCATAACGCATAACGCATAACGCATAACGCATAACGCATTACGCATAACGCATAACGCATAACGCATAAGGCATAAGCATAACGCATAATGCATAACGCATAACGCATAACGCATAACGCGTAACGCATAAGGCATAAGCATAACGCATAACGCATAACGCATAACGCCTAACGCATAACGCATAACGCATTACGCATAACGCCTAAAGCATAACGCATAACGCATAACGCATAACGCATAACGCATAACGCATAACGCATAACGCATAACGCATAACGCATAACGCATAACGCATAACGCATAACGCATAACGCATAACGCATAACGCATAACGCATAACGCATAACGCATAACGCATAACGCATAACGCATAACGCATAACGCATAACGCATAACGCATAACGCATAACGCATAACGCATAACGCATAACGCATAACGCATAACGCATAACGCATAACGCATAACGCATAACGCATAACGCATAACGCATAACGCATAACGCATAACGCATAACGTATAACGCATAACGCAGAACGCATAACGCATAACGCATAACGCATAACGTATAAACCATGAGGCATAACGCATAGCCCATAACGCATAACGCATAACGCATAACGCATAACGCATAACGCATAACGCATAACGCATAACGCATAACGCATAACGCATAACGCATAACGCATAACGCATAACGCATAACGCATAACGCATAACGCATAACGCATAACGCATAACGCATAATGCATAACGCATAACGCATAACGCATAAGGCATAAGCATAACGCATAACGCATAACGCATAACGCATAACGCATAACGCATAACGCGTAACGCAAAACTCATAACGCGTAACGCATAACGCATAACGCATAACGCATATGGCATAAGCATAACGCATAACGCATAACGCATAACGCATAACGCATAACGCATAACGCATAACGCATAACGCATAACGCATAACGCATAACGCATAACGCATAACGCATAACGCATAACGCATAACGCATAACGCATAACGCATAACGCATAACGCATAACGCATAACGCATAACGCATAACGCATAACGCATAACGCATAACGCATAACGCATAACGCATAACGCATAACGCATAACGCATAACGCATAACGCATAACGCATAACGCATAACGCATAACGCATAACGCATAACGCATAACGCATAACGCATAACGCATAACGCATAACGCATAACGCATAACGCATAATGCATAACGCATAACGCATAACGCATAACGCATAAGGCATAAGCATAACGCATAACGCATAACGCATAACGCATAACGCATAACGCATAACGCGTAACGCAAAACTCATAACGCATAACGCATAAAGCATTACGCATAACGCATAACGCATAACGCATATGGCATAAGCATAACGCATAACGCATAACGCATAACGCATAACGCATAACGCATAACGCATTACGCATAACGCATAACGCATAACGCATAACGCATAAGGCATAAGCATAACGCATAATGCATAACGCATAACGCATAACGCGTAACGCATAAGGCATAAGCATAACGCATAATGCATAACGCATAACGCATAACGCATAACGCATAACGCGTAACGCAAGACTCATAACGCATAACGCATAACGCATAACGCATAACGCATAACGCATATGGCATAACGCATAATGCAAAAGTCATAACGCATAACGCATAACGCATAACGCATAACGCATAACGCATAACGCGTAACGCAAAACTCATAACGCATAACGCATAACGCATAACGCATAACGCATAACGCATAACGCATAACGCATAACGCATAACGCATAACGCATAACGCATAACGCATAACGCATAACGCATAACGTATAACGCATAACGCATAACGCATAACGCATAACGCATAACGCATAACGCATAACGCATAACGCATAACGCATAACGCATAACGCATAACGCATAACGCATAACGCATAACGCATAACGCATAACGCATAACGCATAACGCATAACGCATAACGCATAACGCATAACGCATAACGCATAACGCATAACGCATAACGCATAACGCATAACGCGTAACGCGTAACGCATAACGCATAACGCATAACGCATAACGCGTAACGCGTAACGCGTAACGCGTAACACATAACGCATATCGCATAACGCATAACGCATAACGCATAACGCCTAACGCATAACGCATAACGCATAACGCATTACGCATAACGCCTAAAGCATAACGCATAACGCATAACGCATAACGCATAACGCATAACGCATAACGCATAACGCATAACGCATAACGCATAACGCATAACGCATAACGCATAACGCATAACGCATAACGCATAACGCATAACGCATAACGCATAACGCATAACGCATAACGCATGTCGCATGACGCACAACGCATAACGCATAACGCATAACGCATAACGCATAACGCATAACGCATAACGCATAACGCATTACGCATAACGCATAACGCATAACGCATAAGGCATAAGCATAACGCATAATGCATAACGCATAACGCATAACGCATAACGCGTAACGCATAAGGCATAAGCATAACGCATAACGCATAACGCATAACGCCTAACGCATAACGCATAACGCATTACGCATAACGCCTAAAGCATAACGCATAACGCATAACGCATAACGCATAACGCATAACGCATAACGCATAACGCATAACGCATAACGCATAACGCATAACGCATAACGCATAACGCATAACGCATGTCGCATGACGCACAACGCATAACGCATAACGCATAACGCATAACGCATAACGCATAACGCATAACGCATAACGCATTACGCATAACGCATAACGCATAACGCATAAGGCATAAGCATAACGCATAATGCATAACGCATAACGCATAACGCATAACGCGTAACGCATAAGGCATAAGCATAACGCATAACGCATAACGCATAACGCCTAACGCATAACGCATAACGCATTACGCATAACGCCTAAAGCATAACGCATAACGCATAACGCATAACGCATAACGCATAACGCATAACGCATAACGCATAACGCATAACGCATAACGCATAACGCATAACGCATAACGCATAACGCATAACGCATAACGCATAACGCATAACGCATAACGCATAACGCATAACGCATAACGCATAACGCATAACGCATAACGCATAACGCATAACGCATAACGCATAACGCATAACGCATAACGCATAACGCATAACGCATAACGCATAACGCATAACGCATAACGCATAACGCATAACGCATAACGTATAACGCATAACGCAGAACGCTTAACGCATAACGCATAACGCATAACGTATAAACCATGAGGCATAACGCATAGCCCATAACGCATAACGCATAACGCATAACGCATAACGCATAACGCATAACGCATAACGCATAACGCATAACGCATAACGCATAACGCATAACGCATAACGCATAACGCATAACGCATAACGCATAACGCATAACGCATAACGCATAACGCATAACGCATAACACATAACGCATAACGCATAACGCATAACGCATAACGCATAACGCATAACGCATAACGCATAACGCATAACGCATAACGCATAACGCATAACGCATAACGCATAACGCATAACGCATAACGCATGTCGCATGACGCACAACGCATAACGCATAACGCATAACGCATAACGCATAACGCATAACGCATAACGCATAACGCATATGGCATAAGCATAACGCATAACGCAAAACGCATAACGCATAACGCATAACGCATAACGCATAACGCATAACGCATAACGCATAACGCATAACGCATAACGCATAACGCATAACGCATAACGCATAACGCATAACGCATAACGCATAACGCATAACGCATAACGCATAACGCATAACGCATAACGCATAACGCATAACGCATAACGCATAACGCATAACGCATAACGCATAACGCATAACGCATAACGCATAACGCCTAACGCATAACGCATAACGCATAACGCATTACGCATAACGCCTAAAGCATTACGCATAACGCATAACGCATAACGCATAACGCATAACGCATAACGCATAACGCATAACGCATAACGCATAACGCATAACGCATAACGCATAACGCATAACGCATAACGCATAACGCATAACGCATAACGCATAACGCATAACGCATAACGCATAACGCATAACGCATAACGCATAACGCATAACGCATAACGCATAACGCATAACGCATAACGCATAACGCATAACGCATAACGCATAACGCATAACGCATGTCGCATGACGCACAACGCATAACGCATAACGCATAACGCATAACGCATAACGCATAACGCATAACGCATAACGCATATGGCATAAGCATAACGCATAACGCATAACGCATAACGCATAACGCATAACGCATAACGCATAACGCATAACGCATAACGCATAACGCATAACGCATAACGCATAACGCATAACGCATAACGCATAACGCATAACGCATAACGCATAACGCATAACGCATAACGCATAACGCATAACGCATAACGCATAACGCATAACGCATAACGCATAACGCATAACGCATAACGCATAAGGCATAAGCATAACGCATAACGCATAACGCATAACGCATAACGCATAACGCATAACGCGTAACGCAAAACTCATAACGCGTAACGCATAACGCATAACGCATAACGCATAACGCATATGGCATAAGCATAACGCATAACGCATAACGCATAACGCATAACGCATAACGCATAACGCATAACGCATAACGCATAACGCATAACGCATAACGCATAACGCATAACGCATAACGCATAACGCATAACGCATAACGCATAACGCATAACGCATAACGCATAACGCATAACGCATAACGCATAACGCATAACGCATAACGCATAACGCATAACGCATAACGCATAACGCATAACGCATAACGCATAACGCATAACGCATTACGCATAACGCCTAAAGCATAACGCATTACGCATAACGCCTAAAGCATAACGCATAACGCATAACGCATAACGCATAACGCATAACGCATAACGCATAACGCATAACGCATAACGCATAACGCATAACGCATAACGCATAACGCATAACGCATAACGCATAACGCATAACGCATAACGCATAACGCATAACGCATAACGCATAACGCATAACGCATAACGCATAACGCATAACGCCTAACGCATAACGCATTACGCATAACGCATTACGCATAACGCCTAAAGCATAACGCACAACGCACAACGCACAACGCACAACGCACAACGCACAACGCAAAACGCACAACGCATAACGCATAACGCATAACGCATAACGCATAACGCATAACGCATAACGCATAACGCATAACGCATAACGCATAACGCATAACGCATAACGCATAACGCATAACGCATAACGCATAACGCATAACGCATAACGCATAACGCATAACGCATAACGCATAATGCATAACGCATAACGCATAACGCATAAGGCATAAGCATAACGCGTAACGCATAACGCATAACGCATAACGCATAACGCATAACGCATAACGCATAACGCATAACGCATAACGCATAACGCATAACGCATAACGCATAACGCATAACGCATAACGCATAACGCATAACGCATAACGCATAACGCATAACGCATAACGCATAACGCATAACGCCTAACGCATAACGCATAACGCATAACGCATTACGCATAACGCCTAAAGCATTACGCATAACGCCTAAAGCATAACGCATAACGCATAACGCATAACGCATAACGCATAACGCATAACGCATAACGCATAACGCATAACGCATAACGCATAACGCATAACGCATAACGCATAACGCATAACGCATAACGCATAACGCATAACGCATAACGCATAACGCATAACGCATAACGCATAACGCATAACGCATAACGCATAACGCATAACGCATAACGCATAACGCATAACGCATAACGCATACCGCATAACGCATAACGCATAACGCATAACGCATAACGCATAACGCATAACGCATAACGCATAACGCATAACGCATAACGCATAACGCATAACGCATAACGCATAACGCATATGGCATAAGCATAACGCATAACGCGTAACGCATAACGCATAACGCGTAACGCATAACGCGTAACGCGTAACGCGTAACGCGTAACACATAACGCATATCGCATAACGCATAACGCATAACGCATAACGCATAACGCATAACGCATAACGCATAACGCATTACGCATAACGCATAACGCATAACGCATAACGCATAACGCATAACGCATAACGCATAACGCATAACGCATAACGCATAACGCATAACGCATAACGCATAACGCATAACGCATAACGCATAACGCATAACGCATAACGCATAACGCATAACGCATAATGCATAACGCATAACGCCTAAAGCATAACGCATAACGCATAACGCGTAACGCGTAACGCATAACGCGTAACGCGTAACGCATAACGCATAACGCATAACGCATAACGCGTAACGCGTAACGCGTAACGCGTAACACATAACGCATATCGCATAACGCATAACGCATAACGCATAACGCCTAACGCATAACGCATAACGCATAACGCATTACGCATAACGCCTAAAGCATAAGCATAACGCATAACGCATAACGCATAACGCATAACGCATAACGCATAACGCATAACGCGTAACGCGTAACGCATAACGCATAACGCATAACGCATAACGCATAACGCATAACGCATAACGCATAACGCATAACGCATAACGCATAACGCATAACGCATAACGCATAACGCATAACGCATAACGCATAACGCATAACGCATAACGCATAACGCATAACGCATAACGCATAACGCATAACGCATAACGCATAACGCATAACGCATAACGCATAACGCATAACGCATAACGCATAACGCATAACGCATAACGCATAACGCATAACGCATAACGCATAACGCATAACGCATAACGCATAACGCATAACGCATAACGCATAACGCCTAACGCATAACGCATAACGCATAACGCATAACGCATAACGCATAACGCATAACGCATAACGCATAACGCATAACGCATAACGCATAACGCATAACGCATAACGCATAACGCATAACGCATAACGCATAACGCATAACGCATAACGCATAACGCATAACGCATAACGCATAACGCATAACGCATAACGCATAACGCATAACGCATAACGCATAACGCATAACGCATAACGCATAACGCATAACGCATGACGCACAACGCGTAACGCAAAACTCATAACGCATAACGCATAACGCATAACGCATAACGCATAACGCATAACGCATATGGCATAAGCATAACGCATAACGCATAACGCATAACGCATAACGCATAACGCATAACGCATAACGCATAACGCATAACGCATAACGCATAACGCATAACGCATAACGCATAACGCATAACGCATAACGCATAACGCATAACGCATAACGCATAACGCATAACGCATAACGCATAACGCATAACGCCTAACGCATAACGCATAACGCATAACGCATTACGCATAACGCCTAAAGCATAACGCATAACGCATAACGCATAACGCATAACGCATAACGCATAACGCATAACGCATAACGCATAACGCATAACGCATAACGCATAACGCATAACGCATAACGCATAACGCATAACGCATAACGCATAACGCATAACGCATAACGCATAACGCATAACGCATAACGCATAACGCATAACGCATAACGCATAACGCATAACGCATAACGCATAACGCCTAACGCATAACGCATAACGCATAACGCATTACGCATAACGCCTAAAGCATAACGCATAACGCATAACGCATAACGCATAACGCATAACGCATAACGCATAACGCATAACGCATAACGCATAACGCATAACGCATAACGCATAACGCATAACGCATAACGCATAACGCATAACGCATAACGCATAACGCATAACGCATAACGCATAACGCATAACGCATAACGCATAACGCATAACGCATAACGCCTAACGCATAACGCATTACGCATAACGCATTACGCATAACGCCTAAAGCATAACGCATAACGCATAACGCATAACGCATAACGCATAACGCATAACGCATAACGCATAACGCATAACGCATAACGCATAACGCATAACGCATAACGCATAACGCATAACGCATAACGCATAACGCATAACGCATAATGCATAACGCATAACGCATAACGCATAAGGCATAAGCATAACGCATAACGCATAACGCATAACGCATAACGCATAACGC
The DNA here is from genome assembly GCF_051020765.1 of Lasioglossum baleicum. NCBI lineage: Eukaryota > Metazoa > Arthropoda > Insecta > Hymenoptera > Halictidae > Lasioglossum > Lasioglossum baleicum. Next base: position 31,474 of record NW_027469259.1, read on the forward strand.
ATAACGCATAACGCATAACGCGTAACGCAAAACTCATAACGCGTAACGCATAACGCATAACGCATAACGCATAACGCATATGGCATAAGCATAACGCATAACGCATAACGCATAACGCATAACGCATAACGCATAACGCATAACGCATAACGCATAACGCATAACGCATAACGCATAACGCATAACGCATAACGCATAACGCATAACGCATAACGCATAACGCATAACGCATAACGCATAACGCATAACGCATAACGCATAACGCATAATGCATAACGCATAACGCATAACGCATAAGGCATAAGCATAACGCGTAACGCGTAACGCATAACGCATAACGCATAACGCATAACGCATAACGCATAACGCATAACGCATAACGCATAACGCATAACGCATAACGCATAACGCATAACGCATAACGCATAACGCATAACGCATAACGCATAACGCATAACGCATAACGCATAACGCATAACGCATAACGCATAACGCATAACGCATAACGCATAACGCATAACGCATAACGCATAACGCATAACGCATAACGCATAACGCCTAACGCATAACGCATTACGCATAACGCCTAAAGCATAACGCATAACGCATAACGCATAACGCATAACGCATAACGCATAACGCATAACGCATAACGCATAACGCATAACGCATAACGCATAACGCATAACGCATAACGCATAACGCATAACGCATAACGCATAACGCATAACGCATAACGCATAACGCATAACGCATAACGCATAACGCATAACGCATAACGCATAACGCATAACGCATAACGCATAACGCATAACGCATAACGCATAACGCATAACGCATAACGCATAACGCACAACGCACAACGCACAACGCACAACGCACAACGCACAACGCACAACGCACAACGCACAACGCACAACGCACAACGCACAACGCACAACGCACAACGCACAACGCACAACGCACAACGCACAACGCACAACGCACAACGCATAACGCATAACGCATAACGCATAACGCATAACGCATAACGCATAACGCATAACGCATAACGCATAACGCATAACGCATAACGCATAACGCATAACGCATAACGCATAACGCATAACGCATAACGCATAACGCATGACGCACAACGCGTAACGCAAAACTCATAACGCATAACGCATAACGCATAACGCATAACGCATAACGCATAACGCATATGGCATAAGCATAACGCATAACGCGTAACGCATAACGCATAACGCATAACGCATAACGCGTAACGCGTAACGCGTAACGCGTAACACATAACGCATATCGCATAACGCATAACGCATAACGCATAACGCATAACGCATAACGCATAACGCATAACGCATAACGCATTACGCATAACGCCTAAAGCATAACGCATAACGCATAACGCATAACGCATAACGCATAACGCATAACGCATAACGCATAACGCATAACGCATAACGCATAACGCATAACGCATAACGCATAACGCATAACGCATAACGCATAACGCATAACGCATAACGCATAACGCATAACGCATAACGCATAACGCATAACGCATAACGCCTAACGCATAACGCATAACGCATAACGCATAACGCATAACGCATAACGCATAACGCATAACGCATAACGCATAACGCATAACGCATAACGCATAACGCATAACGCATAACGCATAACGCATAACGCATAACGCATAACGCATAACGCATAACGCATAACGCATAACGCATAACGCATAACGCATAACGTATAAACCATGAGGCATAACGCATAGCCCATAACGCATAACGCATAACGCATAACGCATAACGCATAACGCATAACGCATAACGCATAACGCATAACGCATAACGCATAACGCATAACGCATAACGCATAACGCATAACGCATAACGCATAACGCATAACGCATAACGCATAACGCATAACGCATAACGCATAACGCATAACGCATAACGCATAACGCCTAACGCATAACGCATAACGCATAACGCATAACGCATAACGCATAACGCATAACGCATAACGCATAACGCATAACGCATAACGCATAACGCATAACGCATAACGCATAACGCATAACGCATAACGCATAACGCATAACGCATAACGCATAACGCATAACGCATAACGCATAACGCATAACGCATAACGCATAACGCATAACGCATAACGCATGACGCACAACGCGTAACGCAAAACTCATAACGCATAACGCATAACGCATAACGCATAACGCATAACGCATAACGCATATGGCATAAGCATAACGCATAACGCATAACGCATAACGCATAACGCATAACGCATAACGCATAACGCATAACGCATAACGCATAACGCATAACGCATAACGCATAACGCATAACGCATAACGCATAACGCATAACGCATAACGCATAACGCATAACGCATAACGCCTAACGCATAACGCATAACGCATAACGCATTACGCATAACGCCTAAAGCATAACGCATAACGCATAACGCATAACGCATAATGCATAACGCATAACGCATAACGCATAAGGCATAAGCATAACGCGTAACGCGTAACGCATAACGCATAACGCATAACGCATAACGCATAACGCATAACGCATAACGCATAACGCATAACGCATAACGCATAACGCATAACGCATAACGCATAACGCATAACGCATAACGCATAACGCATAACGCATAACGCATAACGCATAACGCATAACGCATAACGCATAACGCATAACGCATAACGCATAACGCATAACGCATAACGCATAACGCATAACGCATAACGCCTAACGCATAACGCATTACGCATAACGCCTAAAGCATAACGCATAACGCATAACGCATAACGCATAACGCATAACGCATAACGCATAACGCATAACGCATAACGCATAACGCATAACGCATAACGCATAACGCATAACGCATAACGCATAACGCATAACGCATAACGCATAACGCATAACGCATAACGCATAACGCATAACGCATAACGCATAACGCATAACGCATAACGCATAACGCATAACGCATAACGCATAACGCATAACGCATAACGCATAACGCATAACGCATAACGCACAACGCACAACGCACAACGCACAACGCACAACGCACAACGCACAACGCACAACGCACAACGCACAACGCACAACGCACAACGCACAACGCACAACGCACAACGCACAACGCACAACGCACAACGCACAACGCATAACGCATAACGCATAACGCATAACGCATAACGCATAACGCATAACGCATAACGCATAACGCATAACGCATAACGCATAACGCATAACGCATAACGCATAACGCATAACGCATAACGCATAACGCATAACGCATGACGCACAACGCGTAACGCAAAACTCATAACGCATAACGCATAACGCATAACGCATAACGCATAACGCATAACGCATATGGCATAAGCATAACGCATAACGCGTAACGCATAACGCATAACGCATAACGCATAACGCGTAACGCGTAACGCGTAACGCGTAACACATAACGCATATCGCATAACGCATAACGCATAACGCATAACGCATAACGCATAACGCATAACGCATAACGCATAACGCATTACGCATAACGCCTAAAGCATAACGCATAACGCATAACGCATAACGCATAACGCATAACGCATAACGCATAACGCATAACGCATAACGCATAACGCATAACGCATAACGCATAACGCATAACGCATAACGCATAACGCATAACGCATAACGCATAACGCATAACGCATAACGCATAACGCATAACGCATAACGCATAACGCATAACGCATAACGCATAACGCCTAACGCATAACGCATAACGCATAACGCATAACGCATAACGCATAACGCATAACGCATAACGCATAACGCATAACGCATAACGCATAACGCATAACGCATAACGCATAACGCATAACGCATAACGCATAACGCATAACGCATAACGCATAACGCATAACGCATAACGCATAACGCATAACGTATAAACCATGAGGCATAACGCATAGCCCATAACGCATAACGCATAACGCATAACGCATAACGCATAACGCATAACGCATAACGCATAACGCATAACGCATAACGCATAACGCATAACGCATAACGCATAACGCATAACGCATAACGCATAACGCATAACGCATAACGCATAACGCATAACGCATAACGCATAACGCATAACGCATAACGCATAACGCATAACGCATAACGCATAACGCATAACGCATAACGCATAACGCATAACGCATAACGCATAACGCATAACGCATAACGCATAACGCATAACGCATAACGCATAACGCATAACGCATAACGCATAACGCATAACGCATAACGCATAACGCATAACGCATAACGCATAACGCATAACGCATAACGCATAACGCATAACGCATAACGCATAACGCATAACGCATAACGCATAACGCATAACGCATAACGCATAACGCATAACGCATAACGCACAACGCACAACGCACAACGCACAACGCACAACGCACAACGCACAACGCACAACGCACAACGCACAACGCACAACGCACAACGCACAACGCACAACGCACAACGCACAACGCACAACGCATAACGCATAACGCATAACGCATAACGCATAACGCATAACGCATAACGCATAACGCATAACGCATAACGCATAACGCATAACGCATAACGCATAACGCATAACGCATAACGCATAACGCATAACGCATAACGCATAACGCATAACGCATAACGCATAACGCATGACGCACAACGCGTAACGCAAAACTCATAACGCATAACGCATAACGCATAACGCATAACGCATAACGCATAACGCATATGGCATAAGCATAACGCATAACGCGTAACGCATAACGCATAACGCATAACGCATAACGCGTAACGCGTAACGCGTAACGCGTAACACATAACGCATATCGCATAACGCATAACGCATAACGCATAACGCATAACGCATAACGCATAACGCATAACGCATAACGCATTACGCATAACGCCTAAAGCATAACGCATAACGCATAACGCATAACGCATAACGCATAACGCATAACGCATAACGCATAACACATAACGCATAACGCATAACGCATAACGCATAACGCATAACGCATAACGCATAACGCATAACGCATAACGCATAACGCATAACGCATAACGCATAACGCATAACGCATAACGCATAACGCATAACGCATAACGCATAACGCATAACGCATAACGCATAACGCATAACGCCTAACGCATAACGCATAACGCATAACGCATAACGCATAACGCATAACGCATAACGCATAACGCATAACGCATAACGCATAACGCATAACGCATAACGCATAACGCATAACGCATAACGCATAACGCATAACGCATAACGCATAACGCATAACGCATAACGCATAACGCATAACGCATAACGCATAACGTATAAACCATGAGGCATAACGCATAGCCCATAACGCATAACGCATAACGCATAACGCATAACGCATAACGCATAACGCATAACGCATAACGCATAACGCATAACGCATAACGCATAACGCATAACGCATAACGCATAACGCATAACGCATAACGCATAACGCATAACGCATAACGCATAACGCATAACGCATAACGCATAACGCATAACGCATAACGCATAACGCATAACGCATAACGCATAACGCATAACGCATAACGCATAACGCATAACGCATAACGCATAACGCATAACGCATAACGCATAACGCATAACGCATAACGCATAACGCATAACGCATAACGCATAACGCATAACGCATAACGCATAACGCATAACGCATAACGCATAACGCCTAACGCATAACGCATTACGCATAACGCCTAAAGCATTACGCATAACGCCTAAAGCATAACGCATAACGCATAACGCATAACGCATAACGCATAACGCATAACGCATAACGCATAACGCATAACGCATAACGCATAACGCATAACGCATAACGCATAACGCATAACGCATAACGCATAACGCATAACGCATAACGCATAACGCATAACGCATAACGCATAACGCATAACGCATAACGCATAACGCATAACGCATAACGCATAACGCATAACGCATAACGCATAACGCATAACGCATAACGCATAACGCATAACGCATAACGCATAACGCATAACGCATAACGCATAACGCATAACGCATACCGCATAACGCATAACGCATAACGCATAACGCATAACGCATAACGCATAACGCATAACGCATAACGCATAACGCATAACGCATAACGCATAACGCATAACGCATAACGCAGAACGCATAACGCACAACGCACAACGCACAACGCACAACGCACAACGCACAACGCACAACGCACAACGCACAACGCACAACGCACAACGCACAACGCACAACGCACAACGCACAACGCACAACGCATAACGCATAACGCATAACGCATAACGCATAACGCATAACGCATAACGCATAACGCATAACGCATAACGCATAACGCATAACGCATAACGCATGACGCACAACGCGTAACGCAAAACTCATAACGCATAACGCATAACGCATAACGCATAACGCATAACGCATAACGCATATGGCATAAGCATAACGCATAACGCATAACGCATAACGCATAACGCATAACGCATAACGCATAACGCGTAACGCGTAACGCATAACGCGTAACGCGTAACGCATAACGCATAACGCATAACGCATAACGCGTAACGCGTAACGCGTAACGCGTAACACATAACGCATATCGCATAACGCATAACGCATAACGCATAACGCCTAACGCATAACGCATAACGCATAACGCATTACGCATAACGCCTAAAGCATAAGCATAACGCATAACGCATAACGCATAACGCATAACGCATAACGCATAACGCATAACGCGTAACGCGTAACGCATAACGCGTAACGCGTAACGCATAACGCATAACGCATAACGCATAACGCATAACGCATAACGCATAACGCATAACGCATAACGCATAACGCATAACGCATAACGCATAACGCATAACGCATAACGCATAACGCATAACGCATAACGCATAACGCATAACGCATAACGCATAACGCATAACGCATAACGCATAACGCATAACGCATAACGCATAACGCATAACGCCTAACGCATAACGCATAACGCATAACGCATAACGCATAACGCATAACGCATAACGCATAACGCATAACGCATAACGCATAACGCATAACGCATAACGCATAACGCATAACGCATAACGCATAACGCATAACGCATAACGCATAACGCATAACGCATAACGCATAACGCATAACGCATAACGCATAACGCATAACGCATAACGCATAACGCATGACGCACAACGCGTAACGCAAAACTCATAACGCGTAACGCATAACGCATAACGCATAACGCATAACGCATAACGCATATGGCATAAGCATAACGCATAACGCATAACGCATAACGCATAACGCATAACGCATAACGCATAACGCATAACGCATAACGCATAACGCATAACGCATAACGCATAACGCATAACGCATAACGCATAACGCATAACGCATAACGCATAACGCATAACGCATAACGCATAACGCATAACGCATAACGCATAACGCATAACGCATAACGCATAACGCATAACGCATAACGCCTAACGCATAACGCATAACGCATAACGCATTACGCATAACGCCTAAAGCATAACGCATAACGCATAACGCATAACGCATAACGCATAACGCATAACGCATAACGCATAACGCATAACGCATAACGCATAACGCATAACGCATAACGCATAACGCATAACGCATAACGCATAACGCATAACGCCTAACGCATAACGCATTACGCATAACGCCTAAAGCATAACGCATAACGCATAACGCATAACGCATAACGCATAACGCATAACGCATAACGCATAACGCATAACGCATAACGCATAACGCATAACGCATAACGCATAACGCATAACGCATAACGCATAACGCATAACGCATAACGCATAACGCATAACGCATAACGCATAACGCATAACGCATAACGCATAACGCATAACGCATAACGCATAACGCATAACGCATAACGCATAACGCATAACGCATAACGCATAACGCATAACGCATAACGCATAACGCATAACGCATAACGCATAACGCATAACGCATAACGCATAACGCATAACGCATAACGCATAACGCATAACGCATAACGCATAACGCATAACGCATAACGCATAACGCATAACGTATAAACCATGAGGCATAACGCATAGCCCATAACGCATAACGCATAACGCATAACGCATAACGCATAACGCATAACGCATAACGCATAACGCATAACGCATAACGGATAACGCATAACGCATAACGCATAACGCATAACGCATAACGCATAACGCATAACGCATAACGCATAACGCATAACGCATAACGCATAACGCATAACGCATAACGCATAACGCATAACGCATAACGCATAACGCATAACGCATAACGCATAACGCATAACGCATAACGCATAACGCATAACGCATAACGCATAACGCATAACGCATAACGCATAACGCATAACGCATAACGCATAACGCATAACGCATAACGCATAACGCATAACGCATAACGCATAACGCATAACGCATAACGCATAACGCATAACGCCTAACGCATAACGCATAAACGCATAACGCATTACGCATAACGCCTAAAGCATTACGCATAACGCCTAAAGCATAACGCATAACGCATAACGCATAACGCATAACGCATAACGCATAACGCATAACGCATAACGCATAACGCATAACGCATAACGCATAACGCATAACGCATAACGCATAACGCATAACGCATAACGCATAACGCATAACGCATAACGCATAACGCATAACGCATAACGCATAAGGCATAACGCATAACGCATAACGCATAACGCATAACGCATAACGCATAACGCATAACGCATAACGCATAACGCATAACGCATACCGCATAACGCATAACGCATAACGCATAACGCATAACGCATAACGCATAACGCATAACGCATAACGCATAACGCATAACGCATAACGCATAACGCATAACGCATAACGCATAACGCATAACGCATAACGCAGAACGCATAACGCACAACGCACAACGCACAACGCACAACGCACAACGCACAACGCACAACGCACAACGCACAACGCACAACGCACAACGCACAACGCACAACGCACAACGCACAACGCACAACGCACAACGCACAACGCATAACGCATAACGCATAACGCATAACGCATAACGCATAACGCATAACGCATAACGCATAACGCATAACGCATAACGCATAACGCATAACGCATAACGCATAACGCATAACGCATGACGCACAACGCGTAACGCAAAACTCATAACGCATAACGCATAACGCATAACGCATAACGCATAACGCATAACGCATATGGCATAAGCATAACGCATAACGCATAACGCATAACGCATAACGCATAACGCATAACGCATAACGCGTAACGCGTAACGCATAACGCGTAACGCGTAACGCATAACGCATAACGCATAACGCATAACGCGTAACGCGTAACGCGTAACGCGTAACACATAACGCATATCGCATAACGCATAACGCATAACGCATAACGCCTAACGCATAACGCATAACGCATAACGCATTACGCATAACGCCTAAAGCATAACGCATAACGCATAACGCATAACGCATAACGCATAACGCATAACGCATAACGCATAACGCATAACGCATAACGCATAACGCATAACGCATAACGCATAACGCATAACGCATAACGCATAACGCATAACGCATAACGCATAACGCATAACGCATAACGCATAACGCATAACGCATAACGCATAACGCATAACGCCTAACGCATAACGCATAACGCATAACGCATAACGCATAACGCATAACGCATAACGCATAACGCATAACGCATAACGCATAACGCATAACGCATAACGCATAACGCATAACGCATAACGCATAACGCATAACGCATAACGCATAACGCATAACTCATAACGCATAACGCATAACGCATAACGCATAACGCATAACGCATAACGCATAACGCATAACGCATAACGCATAACGCATAACGCATAACGCATAACGCATAACGCATGACGCACAACGCGTAACGCAAAACTCATAACGCATAACGCATAACGCATAACGCATAACGCATAACGCATAACGCATATGGCATAAGCATAACGCATAACGCATAACGCATAACGCATAACGCATAACGCATAACGCATAACGCATAACGCGTAACGCGTAATGCATAACGCGTAACGCGTAACGCATAACGCATAACGCATAACGCATAACGCGTAACGCGTAACGCGTAACGCGTAACACATAACGCATATCGCATAACGCATAACGCATAACGCATAACGCATAACGCATAACGCATAACGCATGACGCACAACGCGTAACGCAAAACTCATAACGCATAACGCATAACGCATAACGCATAACGCATAACGCATAACGCATATGGCATAAGCATAACGCATAACGCGTAACGCATAACGCATAACGCATAACGCATAACGCGTAACGCGTAACGCGTAACGCGTAACACATAACGCATATCGCATAACGCATAACGCATAACGCATAACGCATAACGCATAACGCATAACGCATAACGCATAACGCATAACGCATTACGCATAACGCCTAAAGCATAACGCATAACGCATAACGCATAACGCATAACGCATAACGCATAACGCATAACGCATAACGCATAACGCATAACGCATAACGCATAACGCATAACGCATAACGCATAACGCATAACGCATAACGCATAACGCATAACGCATAACGCATAACGCATAACGCATAACGCATAACGCATAACGCATAACGCATAACGCATAACGCATAACGCATAACGCATAACGCATAACGCATAACGCATAACGCCTAACGCATAACGCATAACGCATAACGCATAACGCATAACGCATAACGCATAACGCATAACGCATAACGCATAACGCATAACGCATAACGCATAACGCATAACGCATAACGCATAACGCATAACGCATAACGCATAACGCATAACGCATAACGCATAACGCATAACGCATAACGCATAACGCATAACGCATAACGCATAACGCATAACGCATAACGCATAACGCATAACGCATAACGCATAACGCATAACGCATAACGTATAAACCATGAGGCATAACGCATAGCCCATAACGCATAACGCATAACGCATAACGCATAACGCATAACGCATAACGCATAACGCATAACGCATAACGCATAACGCATAACGCATAACGCATAACGCATAACGCATAACGCATAACGCATAACGCATAACGCATAACGCATAACGCATAACGCATAACGCATAACGCATAACGCATAACGCATAACGCATAACGCATAACGCATAACGCATAACGCATAACGCATAACGCATAACGCATAACGCATAACGCATAACGCATAACGCATAACGCATAACGCATAACGCATAACGCATAACGCATAACGCATAACGCATAACGCCTAACGCATAACGCATAACGCATAACGCATTACGCATAACGCCTAAAGCATTACGCATAACGCCTAAAGCATAACGCATAACGCATAACGCATAACGCATAACGCATAACGCATAACGCATAACGCATAACGCATAACGCATAACGCATAACGCATAACGCATAACGCATAACGCATAACGCATAACGCATAACGCATAACGCATAACGCATAACGCATAACGCATAACGCATAACGCATAACGCATAACGCATAACGCATAACGCATAACGCATAACGCATAACGCATAACGCATAACGCATAACGCATAACGCATAACGCATAACGCATAACGCATAACGCATAACGCATAACGCATACCGCATAACGCATAACGCATAACGCATAACGCATAACGCATAACGCATAACGCATAACGCATAACGCATAACGCATAACGCATAACGCATAACGCATAACGCATAACGCAGAACGCATAACGCACAACGCACAACGCACAACGCACAACGCACAACGCACAACGCACAACGCACAACGCACAACGCACAACGCACAACGCACAACGCACAACGCACAACGCACAACGCACAACGCACAACGCATAACGCATAACGCATAACGCATAACGCATAACGCATAACGCATAACGCATAACGCATAACGCATAACGCATAACGCATAACGCATAACGCATAACGCATAACGCATGACGCACAACGCGTAACGCAAAACTCATAACGCATAACGCATAACGCATAACGCATAACGCATAACGCATAACGCATATGGCATAAGCATAACGCATAACGCATAACGCATAACGCATAACGCATAACGCATAACGCATAACGCGTAACGCGTAACGCATAACGCGTAACGCGTAACGCATAACGCATAACGCATAACGCATAACGCGTAACGCGTAACGCGTAACGCGTAACGCGTAACACATAACGCATATCGCATAACGCATAACGCATAACGCATAACGCATAACGCATAACGCATAACGCATAACGCATTACGCATAACGCCTAAAGCATAACGCGTAACGCATAACGCATAACGCATAACGCATAACGCATAACGCATAACGCATAACGCATAACGCATAACGCATAACGCATAACGCATAACGCATAACGCATAACGCATAACGCATAACGCATAACGCATAACGCATAACGCATAACGCATAACGCATACCGCATAACGCATAACGCATAACGCATAACGCCTAACGCATAACGCATAACGCATAACGCATAACGCATAACGCATAACGCATAACGCATAACGCATAACGCATAACGCATAACGCATAACGCATAACGCATAACGCATAACGATTAACGCATAACGCATAACGCATAACGCATAACGCATAACGCATAACGCATAACGCATAACGCATAACGCATAACGCATAACGCATAACGCATAACGCATAACGCATAACGCATAACGCATAACGCATAACGCATAACGCATAACGCATAACGCATAACGCATAACGCATAACGCATAACGCATAACGCATAACGCATAACGCATAACGCATATCGCAATAACGCATAAAACATAACGCATAACACCTAACGCATAACGCATAACGCACAACGCATAACGCATAACGCATAACGCATAACGCATAACGCATAACGCATAACGCATAACGCATAACGCATAACGCATAACGCATAACGCATAACGCATAACGCATAACGCATAACGCATAACGCATAACGCATAACGCATAACGCATAACGCATAACGCATAACGCATAACGCATAACGCATAACGCATAACGCATAAACGCATAACGCATAACGCATAACGCATAACGCATAACGCATAACGCATAACGCATAACGCATAACGCATAACGCATAACGCATAACGCATAACGCATAACGCATAACGCATAACGCATAACGCATAACGCATAACGCATAACGCATAACGCATAACGCATAACGCATAACGCATAACGCATAACGCATAACGCATAACGCATAACGCATAACGCCTAACGCATAACGCATTACGCATAACGCATTACGCATAACGCCTAAAGCATAACGCATAACGCATAACGCATAACGCATAACGCATAACGCATAACGCATAACGCATAACGCATAACGCATAACGCATAACGCATAACGCATAACGCATAACGCATAACGCATAACGCATAACGCATAACGCATAACGCATAACGCATAACGCATAACGCATAACGCATAACGCATAACGCATAACGCATAACGCATAACGCATAACGCATAACGCATAACGCATAACGCATAACGCATAACGCATAACGCATAACGCATAACGCATAACGCATAACGCATAACGCATAACGCATAACGCATAACGCATAACGCATAACGCATAACGCATAACGCATAACGCATAACGCATAACGCATAACGCATAACGCATAACGCATAACGCATAACGCATAACGCATAACGCATAACGCATAACGCATAATGCATAACGCATAACGCATAACGCATAAGGCATAAGCATAACGCATAATGCATAACGCATAACGCATAACGCATAACGCATAACGCGTAACGCAAAACTCATAACGCGTAACGCATAACGCATAACGCATAACGCATAACGCATAACGCATAACGCATAACGCATATGGCATAAGCATAACGCATAACGCATAAGCATAACGCATAACGCATAACGCATAACGCATAACGCATAACGCATAACGCATAACGCATAACGCATAACGCATAACGCATAACGCATAACGCATAACGCATAACGCATAACGCATAACGCATAACGCATAACGCATAACGCATAACGCATAACGCATAACGCATAACGCATAACGCATAACGCATAACGCATAACGCATAACGCATAACGCATAACGCATAACGCATAACGCATAACGCATAACGCATAACGCATAACGCATAACGCATAACGCATAACGCCTAACGCATAACGCATAACGCATAACGCATTACGCATAACGCCTAAAGCATAACGCATAACGCATAACGCATAACGCATAACGCATAACGCATAACGCATAACGCATAACGCATAACGCATAACGAATAACGCATAACGCATAACGCATAACGCATAACGCATAACGCATAACGCATAACGCATAACGCATAACGCATAACGCATAACGCATAACGCATAACGCATAACGCATAACGCATAACGCATAACGCCTAACGCATAACGCATTACGCATAACGCATTACGCATAACGCCTAAAGCATAACGCATAACGCATAACGCATAACGCATAACGCATAACGCATAACGCATAACGCATAACGCATAACGCATAACGCATAACGCATAACGCATAACGCATAACGCATAACGCATAACGCATAACGCATAACGCATAACGCATAACGCATAACGCATAACGCATAACGCATAACGCATAACGCATAACGCATAACGCATAACGCATAACGCATAACGCATAACGCATAACGCATAACGCATAACGCATAACGCATAACGCATAACGCATAACGCATGACGCATAACGCATAACGCATAACGCATAACGCATAACGCATAACGCATAACGCATAACGCATAACGCATAACGCATAACGCATAACGCATAACGCATAACGCATAACGCATAACGCATAACGCATAACGCATAACGCATAACGCATAACGCATAACGCATAACGCATAACGCATAACGCATAACGCATAACGCATAACGCATAACGCATAACGCATAAACGCATAACGCATAACGCATAACGCATAACGCATAACGCATAACGCATAACGCATAACGCATAACGCATAACGCATAACGCATAACGCATAACGCATAACGCATAACGCATAACGCATAACGCAGAACGCATAACGCATAACGCATAACGCATAACGCATAACGCATAACGCATAACGCATAACGCATAACGCCTAACGCATAACGCATAACGCATAACGCATTACGCATAACGCCTAAAGCATAACGCATAACGCATAACGCATAACGCATAACGCCTAAAGCATAACGCATAACGCATAACGCATAACGCATAACGCATAACGCATAACGCATAACGCATAACGCATAACGCATAACGCATAAACGCATAACGCATAACGCATAACGCATAACGCATAACGCATAACGCATAACGCATAACGCATAACGCCTAACGCATAACGCATTACGCATAACGCATTACGCATAACGCCTAAAGCATAACGCATAACGCATAACGCATAACGCATAACGCATAACGCATAACGCATAACGCATAACGCATAACGCATAACGCATAACGCATAACGCATAACGCATAACGCATAACGCATAACGCATAACGCATAACGCATAACGCATAACGCATAACGCATAACGCATAACGCATAACGCATAACGCATAACGCATAACGCATAACGCATAACGCATAACGCATAACGCATAACGCATAACGCATAACGCATAACGCATAACGCATAACGCATAAGCATAACGCATAACGCATAACGCATAACGCATAACGCATAACGCATAACGCATAACGCATAACGCATAACGCATAACGCATAACGCATAACGCATAACGCATAACGCATAACGCATAACGCATAACGCATAACGCATAACGCATAACGCATAACGCATAACGCATAAGCATAACGCATAACGCATAACGCATAACGCATAACGCATAACGCATAACGCATAACGCATAACGCATAACGCATAACGCATAACGCATAACGCATAACGCATAACGCATAACGCATAACGCATAACGCATACATAACGCATAACGCATAACGCATAACGCATAACGCATAACGCATAACGCATAACGCATAACGCATAACGCATAACGCATAACGCATAACGCATAACGCATAACGCATAACGCATAACGCATAACGCATAACGCATAACGCATAACGCATAACGCATAACGCATAACGCATAACGCATAACGCATAACGCATAACGCATAACGCATAACGCCTAACGCATAACGCATAACGCATAACGCATTACGCATAACGCCTAAAGCATAACGCATAACGCATAACGCATAACGCATAACGCATAACGCATAACGCATAACGCATAACGCATAACGCATAACGCATAACGCATAACGCATGACGCATAACGCATAACGCATAACGCATAACGCATAACGCATAACGCACAACGCACAACGCACAACGCACAACGCACAACGCACAACGCATAACGCATAACGCATAACGCATAACGCATAACGCATAACGCACAACGCACAACGCACAACGCACAACGCACAACGCACAACGCATAACGCATAACGCATAACGCATAACGCATAACGCATAACGCATAACGCATAACGCATAACGCATAACGCATAACGCATAACGCATAACGCAATAACGCATAACGCATAACGCATAACGCATAACGCATAACGCATAACGCATGACGCATAACGCATAACGCATAGCCCATAACGCATAACACATAGCGCATAACGCATTATGCAAAAGTCATAATGCATAAAGCATAACGCATAACGCATAACGCATAACGCATAACGCATAGCCCATAACGCATAACACATAGCGCATAACGCATTATGCAAAAGTCATAATGCATAACGCATAACGCATAACGCATAACGCATAACGCATAACGCATAACGCATAACGCATAACGCATAATGCATAACGCATAACGCATAACGCATAACGCATAACGCATAACGCATAACGCATAACGCATAACGCATAACGCATAACGCATAACGCATAACGCATAACGCATAACGCATAACGCATAACGCATAACGCATAACGCATAACGCATAACGCATAACGCATAACGCATAATGCATAACGCATAACGCATAACGCATAACGCATAACGCATAACGCATAACGCATAACGCATAACGCATAACGCATAACGCATAACGCATAACCCATAACGCAAATAACGCTTAACGCATAACGCATAACGCATAACGCATAACGCATAACGCATAACGCATAACACATAACGCATAACACATAACGCATAACGCATAACGCATAACGCATAACGCATAACGCAGAACGCATAACGCATAACGCATAACGCATAACGCATAACGCATAACGCATAACGCATAACGCATAACGCATAACGCATAACGCATAACGCATAACGCATAACGCATAACGCATAACGCATAACGCATAACGCATAACGCATAACGCATAACGCATAACGCATAACGCATAACGCATAACGCATAACGCATAACGCATAACGCATAACGCATAACGCATAACGCATAACGCATAACGCATAACGCATAACGCATAACGCATAACGCATAACGCATAACGCATAACGCATAACGCATAACGCATAACACATATCGCAATAACGCATAAAACATAACGCATAACACCTAACGCATAACGCACAACGCATAACGCATAACGCATAACGCATAACGCATAACGCATAACGCATAACGCATAACGCATAACGCATAACGCATAACGCATAACGCATAACGCATAACGCATAACGCATAACGCATAACGCATAACGCATGACGCATAACGCATAACGCATAACGCATAACGCATAACGCATAACGCATAACGCATAACGCATAACGCATAACGCATAACGCATAACGCATAACGCATAACGCATAACGCATGACGCATAACGCATAACGCATAGCCCATAACGCATAACACATAGCGCATAACGCATTATGCAAAAGTCATAATGCATAAAGCATAACGCATAACGCATAACGCATAACGCATAACGCACAACGCACAACGCACAACGCACAACGCACAACGCACAACGCATAACGCATAAGGCATAACGCATAACGCATAACGCATAACGCATAACGCATAACGCATAACGCATAACGCATAACGCATAACGCATAACGCATGACGCATAACGCATAACGCATAACGCATAACGCACAACGCACAACGCACAACGCACAACGCACAACGCACAACGCACAACGCACAACGCACAACGCACAACGCACAACGCACAACGCACAACGCACAACGCATAACGCATAACGCATAACGCATAACGCATAACGCATGACGCATAACGCATAACGCATAGCCCATAACGCATAACACATAGCGCATAACGCATTATGCAAAAGTCATAATACAAAAGTCATAATGCATAACGCATAACGCATAACGCATAACGCATAACGCATAACGCATAACGCATAACGCATAACGCATAACGCATAACGCATAACGCATAACGCATAACGCATAACGCATAACGCATAACGCATAACGCATAACGCATAACGCATAACGCATAACGCATAACGCATAACGCATAACGCATAACGCATAACGCATAACGCATAACGCATAACGCATAACGCATAACGCATAACGCATAACGCATAACGCATAACGCATAACGCATAACGCATAACGCATAACGCATAACGCATAACGCATAACGCATAACGCATAACGCATAACGCATAACGCATAACGCATAACGCATAACGCATAACGCATAACGCATAACGCATAACGCATAACGCATAACGCATAACGCATAACGCATAACGCATAACGCATAACGCATAACGCATAACGCATAACGCATAACGCATAACGCATAACGCATAACACATAGCGCATAACGCATTATGCAAAAGTCATAATGCATAAAGCATAACGCATAACGCATAACGCATAACGCATAACGCATAACGCATAACGCATAACGCATAACGCATAACGCATAACGCATAACGCATAACGCATAACGCATAACACATATCGCAATAACGCATAAAACATAACGCATAACACCTAACGCATAACGCATAACGCACAACGCATAACGCATAACGCATAACGCATAACGCATAACGCATAACGCATAACGCATAACGCATAACGATTAACGCATAACGCATAACGCATAACGCATAACGCATAACGCATAACGCATAACGATTAACGCATAACGCATAACGCATAACGCATAACGCATAACGCATAACGCATAACGCATAACGCATAACGCATAACGCATAACGCATAACGCATAACGCATAACGCATAACGCATAACGCATAACGCATAACGCATAACGCATAACGCATAACGCATAACGCATAACGCATAACGCATAACGCATAACGCATATCGCAATAACGCATAAAACATAACGCATAACACCTAACGCATAACGCATAACGCACAACGCATAACGCATAACGCATAACGCATAACGCATAACGCATAACGCATAACGCATAACGCATAACGCATAACGCATAACGCATAACGCATAACGCATAACGCATAACGCATAACGCATAACGCATAACGCATAACGCATAACGCATAACGCATAACGCATAACGCATAACGCATAACGCATAACGCATAACGCATAACGCATAACGCATAACGCATAACGCATAACGCATAACGCATAACGCATAACGCATAACGCATGACGCATAACGCATAACGCATAGCCCATAACGCATAACACATAGCGCATAACGCATTATGCAAAAGTCATAATGCATAAAGCATAACGCATAACGCATAACGCATAACGCATAACGCACAACGCACAACGCACAACGCACAACGCACAACGCATAACGCATAACGCATAACGCATAACGCATAACGCATAACGCATAACGCATAACGCATAACGCATAACGCATAACGCATAACGCATAACGCATAACGCATAACGCATGACGCATAACGCATAACGCATAACGCATAACGCACAACGCACAACGCAACGCACAACGCACAACGCACAACGCACAACGCACAACGCATAACGCATAACGCATAACGCATAACGCATAACGCATAACGCATAACGCATAACGCATAACGCATAACGCATAACGCATAACGCATAACGCATAACGCATAACGCATAACGCATAACGCATAACGCATAACGCATAACGCATAACGCATAACGCATAACGCATAACGCATAACGCATAACGCATAACGCATAACGCATAACGCATAACGCATAACGCATAACGCATGACGCATAACGCATAACGCATAGCCCATAACGCATAACACATAGCGCATAACGCATTATGCAAAAGTCATAATGCATAAAGCATACCGCATAACGCATAACGAATAACGCATAACGCATAACGCATAACGCATAACGCATAACGCATAACGCATAACGCATAACGCATAACGCATATCGCATAACGCATAACGCATAACGCATAACGCATAACGCATAACGCATAACGCTTAACGCGTAACGCATAACGCATAACGCATAACGCATAACGCATAACACATATCGCAATAACGCATAAAACATAACGCATAACGCATAACGCATAACGCATAACGCATAACGCATAACGCATAACGCATAACGCATAACGCATAACGCATAACGCATAACGCATAACGCATAACGCATAACGCATAACGCATAACGCATAACGCATAACGCATAACGCATAACGCATAACGCATAACGCATAACGCATAACGCATAACGCATAACGCATAACGCATAACGCATAACGCATAACGCATAACGCATAACGCATAACGCATAACGCATAACGCATAACGCATAACGCATAACGCATAACGCATAACGCATAACGCATAACGCATAACGCATAACGCATAACGCATAACGCATAACGCATAACGCATAACGCATAACGCATAACGCATAACGCATAACGCATAACGCATAACGCATAGCCCATAACGCATAACACATAGCGCATAACGCATTATGCAAAAGTCATAATGCATAAAGCATAACGCATAACGCATAACGCATAACGCATAACGCATAACGCATAACGCATAACGCATAACGCATAACGCATAACGCATAACGCATAACGCATAACGCATAACGCATAACGCATAACGCATAACGCATAACGCATAACGCATAACGCATAACGCATAACGCATAACGCATAACGCATAACGCATAACGCATAACGCATAACGCATAACGCATAACGCATAACGCATAACGCATAACGCATAACGCATAACGCATAACGCATAACGCATAACGCATAACGCATAACGCATAACGCATAACGCATAACGCATAACGCATAACGCATAACGCATAACGCATAACGCATAACGCATAACGCATAACACATATCGCAATAACGCATAAAACATAACGCATAACACCTAACGCATAACGCACAACGCATAACGCATAACGCATAACGCATAACGCATAACGCATAACGCATAACGCATAACGCATAACGCATAACGCATAACGCATAACGCATAACGCATAACGCATAACGCATAACGCATAACGCATAACGCATAACGCATAACGCATAGCCCATAACGCATAACACATAGCGCATAACGCATTATGCAAAAGTCATAATGCATAAAGCATAACGCATAACGCATAACGCATAACGCATAACGCATAACGCATAACGCATAACGCATAACGCATAACGCATAACGCATAACGCATAACGCATAACGCATAACGCATAACGCATAACGCATAACGCATAACGCATAACGCATAACGCATAACGCATAACGCATAACGCATAACGCATAACGCATAACGCATAACGCATAACGCATAACGCATAACGCATAACGCATAACGCATAACGCATAACGCATAACGCATAACGCATAACGCATAACGCATAACGCATAACGCATAACGCATAACGCATAACGCATAACGCATAACGCATAACGCATAACGCATAACGCATAACGCATAACGCATAACGCATAACGCATAACGCATAACGCATAACGCATAACGCATAACACATAGCGCATAACGCATTATGCAAAAGTCATAACGCATAACGCATAACGCATAACACATAGCGCATAACGCATTATGCAAAAGTCATAATGCATAAAGCATAACGCATAACGCATAACGCATAACGCATAACGCATAACGCATAACGCATAACGCATAACGCATAACGCATAACGCATAACGCATAACGCATAACGCATAACGCATAACGCATAACGCATAACGCATAACGCATAACGCATAACGCATAACGCATAACGCATAACGCATAACGCATAACGCATAACGCATAACGCATAACGCATAACGCATAACGCATAACGCATAACGCATAACGCATAACGCATAACGCATAACGCATAACGCATAACGCATAACGCATAACGCATAACGCATAACGCATAACGCATAACGCATAACGCATAACGCATAACGCATAACGCATAACGCATAACGCATAACGCATAACGCATAACGCATAACGCATAACGCATAACGCATAACGCATAACGCATAACGCATAACGCATAACGCATAACGCATAACGCATAACGCATAACGCATAACGCATAACGCATAACGCATAACGCATAACGCATAACGCATAACGCATAACGCATAACGCATAACGCATAACGCATGACGCATAACGCATAACGCATAACGCATAACGCATAACGCATAACGCATAACGCACAACGCACAACGCACAACGCACAACGCACAACGCACAACGCATAACGCATAACGCATAACGCAATAACGCATAACGCATAACGCATAACGCATAACGCATAACGCATGACGCATAACGCATAACGCATAGCCCATAACGCATAACACATAGCGCATAACGCATTATGCAAAAGTCATAATGCATAAAGCATAACGCATAACGCATAACGCATAACGCATAACGCATAACGCATAACGCATAACGCATAACGCATAACGCATAACGCATAACGCATAACGCATAACGCATAACGCATAACGCATAACGCATAACGCATAACGCATAACGCATAACGCATAACGCATAACGCATAACGCATAACGCATAACGCATAACGCATAACGCATAACGCATAACGCATAACGCATAACGCATAACGCATAACGCATAACGCATGACGCATAACGCATAACGCATAGCCCATAACGCATAACACATAGCGCATAACGCATTATGCAAAAGTCATAATGCATAAAGCATAACGCATAACGCATAACGCATAACGCATAACGCATAACGCATAACGCATAACGCATAACGCATAACGCATAACGCATAACGCATAACGCATAACGCATAACGCATAACGCATAACGCATAACGCATAACGCATAACGCATAACGCATAACGCATAACGCATAACGCATAACGCATAACGCATAACGCATAACGCATAACGCATAACGCATAACGCATAACGAATAACGCATAACGCATAACGCATAACGCATAACGCATAACGCATAACGCATAACGCATAACGCATAACGCATAACGCATAACGCATAACGCATAACGCATAACGCATAACGCATAACGCATAACGCATAACGCATAACGCATAACGCATAACGCATAACGCATAACGCATAACGCATAACGCATAACGCATAACGCATAACGCATAACGCATAACGCATAACGCATAACGCATAACGCATGACGCATAACGCATAACGCATAGCCCATAACGCATAACACATAGCGCATAACGCATTATGCAAAAGTCATAATGCATAAAGCATAACGCATAACGCATAACGCATAACGCATAACGCATAACGCATAACGCATAACGCATAACGCATAACGCATAACGCATAACGCATAACGCATAACGCATAACGCATAACGCATAACGCATAACGCATAACGCATAACGCATAACGCATAACGCATAACGCATAACGCATAACGCATAACGCATAACGCATAACGCATAACGCATAACGCATAACGCATAACGCATAACGCATAACGCATAACGCATAACGCATAACGCATAACGCATAACGCATAACGCATAACGCATAACGCATAACGCATAACGCATAACGCATAACGCATAACGCATAACGCATAACGCATAACGCATAACGCATAACGCATAACGCATAACGCATAACGCATAACGCATAACGCATAACGCATAACGCATAACGCATAACGCAATAACGCATAACGCATAACGCATAACGCATAACGCATAACGCATAACGCATAACGCATAGCCCATAACGCATAACACATAGCGCATAACGCATTATGCAAAAGTCATAATGCATAAAGCATAACGCATAACGCATAACGCATAACGCATAACGCATAACGCATAACGCATAACGCATAACGCATAACGCATAACGCATAACGCATAACGCATAACGCATAACGCATAACGCATAACGCATAACGCATAACGCATAACGCATAACGCATAACGCATAACGCATAACGCATAACGCATAACGCATAACGCATAACGCATAACGCATAACGCATAACGCATAACGCGTAATGCAAAACTCATAACGCATAACGTATAAACCATAAGGCATAACGCATAGCCCATAACGCATAACGCATAACGCATAACGCATAACGCATAACGCATAACGCATAACGCATAACGCATAACGCATAACGCATAACGCATAACGCATAACGCATAACGCATAACGCATAACGCATAACGCATAACGCATAACGCATAACGCATAACGCATAACGCATAACGCATAACGCATAACGCATAACGCATAACGCATAACGCATAACGCATAACGCATAACGCATAACGCATAACGCATAACGCATAACGCATAACGCATAACGCATAACGCATAACGCATAACGCATAACGCATAACGCATAACGCATAACGCATAACGCATAACGAATAACGCATAACGCATAACGCATAACGCATAACGCATAACGCATAACGCATAACGCATAACGCATAACGCATAACGCATAACGCATAACGCATAACGCATAACGCATAACGCATAACGCATAACGCATAACGCATAACGCATAACGCATAACGCATAACGCATAACGCATAACGCATAACGCATAACGCATAACGCATAACGCATAACGCATAACGCATAACGCATAACGCATAACGCATAACACATAGCGCATAACGCATTATGCAAAAGTCATAATGCATAAAGCATAACGCATAACGCATAACGCATAACGCATAACGCATAACGCATAACGCATAACGCATAACGCATAACGCATAACGCATAACGCATAACGCATAACGCATAACGCATAACGCATAGCGCATAACGCATTATGCAAAAGTCATAATGCATAAAGCATAACGCATAACGCATAACGCATAACGCATAACGCATAACGCATAACGCATAACGCATAACGCATAACGCATAACGCATAACGCATAACGCATAACGCATAACGCATAACGCATAACGCATAACGCATAACGCATAACGCATAACGCATAACACATAGCGCATAACGCATTATGCAAAAGTCATAATGCATAAAGCATAACGCATAACGCATAACGCATAACGCATAACGCATAACGCATAACGCATAACGCATAACGCATAACGCATAACGCATAACGCATAACGCATAACGCATAACGCATAACGCATAACGCATAACGCATAACGCATAACGCATAACGCATAACGCATAACGCATAACGCATAACGCATAACGCATAACGCATAACGCATAACGCATAACGCATAACGCAATAACGCATAACGCATAACGCATAACGCATAACGCATAACGCATGACGCATAACGCATAACGCATAGCCCATAACGCATAACACATAGCGCATAACGCATTATGCAAAAGTCATAATGCATAAAGCATAACGCATAACGCATAACGCATAACGCATAACGCATAACGCATAACGCATAACGCATAACGCATAACGCATAACGCATAACGCATAACGCATAACGCATAACGCATAACGCATAACGCATAACGCATAACGCATAACGCATAACGCATAACGCATAACGCATAACGCATAACGCATAACGCATAACGCATAACGCATAACGCATAACGCATAACGCATAACGCATAACGCATAACGCAATAACGCATAACGCATAACGCATAACGCATAACGCATAACGCATGACGCATAACGCATAACGCATAGCCCATAACGCATAACACATAGCGCATAACGCATTATGCAAAAGTCATAATGCATAAAGCATAACGCATAACGCATAACGCATAACGCATAACGCATAACGCATAACGCATAACGCATAACGCATAACGCATAACGCATAACGCATAACGCATAACGCATAACGCATAACGCATAACGCATAACGCATAACGCATAACGCATAACGCATAACGCATAACGCATAACGCATAACGCATAACGCATAACGCATAACGCATAACGCATAACGCATAACGCATAACGCATAACGCATAACGCATAACGCATAACGCATAACGCATAACGCATAACGCATAACGCATAACGCATAACGCATAACGCATAACGCATAACGCATAACGCATAACGCATAACGCATAACGCATAACGCATAACGCATAACGCATAACGCATAACGCATAACGCATAACGCATAACGCATAACGCATAACGCATAACACATAGCGCATAACGCATTATGCAAAAGTCATAATGCATAAAGCATAACGCATAACGCATAACGCATAACGCATAACGCATAACGCATAACGCATAACGCATAACGCATAACGCATAACGCATAACGCATAACGCATAGCGCATAACGCATTATGCAAAAGTCATAATGCATAAAGCATAACGCATAACGCATAACGCATAACGCATAACGCATAACGCATAACGCATAACGCATAACGCATAACGCATAACGCATAACGCATAACGCATAACGCATAACGCATAACGCATAACGCATAACGCATAACGCATAACGCAATAACGCATAACGCATAACGCATAACGCATAACGCATAACGCATGACGCATAACGCATAACGCATAGCCCATAACGCATAACACATAGCGCATAACGCATTATGCAAAAGTCATAATGCATAAAGCATAACGCATAACGCATAACGCATAACGCATAACGCATAACGCATAACGCATAACGCATAACGCATAACGCATAACGCATAACGCATAACGCATAACGCATAACGCATAACGCATAACGCATAACGCATAACGCATAACGCATAACGCATAACGCATAACGCATAACGCATAACGCATAACGCATAACGCATAACGCATAACGCATAACGCATAACGCATAACGCATAACGCATAACGCATAACGCATAACGCATAACGCATAACGCATGACGCATAACGCATAACGCATAGCCCATAACGCATAACACATAGCGCATAACGCATTATGCAAAAGTCATAATGCATAAAGCATAACGCATAACGCATAACGCATAACGCATAACGCATAACGCATAACGCATAACGCATAACGCATAACGCATAACGCATAACGCATAACGCATAACGCATAACGCATAACGCATAACGCATAACGCATAACGCATAACGCATAACGCATAACGCATAACGCATAACGCATAACGCATAACGCATAACGCATAACGCATAACGCATAACGCATAACGCATAACGCATAACGCATAACGCATAACGCATAACGCATAACGCATAACGCATAACGCATAACGCATAACGCATAACGCATAACGCATAACGCATAACGCATAACGCATAACGCATAACGCATAACGCCTAACGCATAACGCATAACGCATAACGCATTACGCATAACGCCTAAAGCATAACGCATAACGCATAACGCATAACGCATAACGCCTAAAGCATAACGCATAACGCATAACGCATAACGCATAACGCATAACGCATAACGCATAACGCATAACGCATAACGCATAACGCATAACGCATAACGCATAACGCATAACGCATAACGCATAACGCATAACGCATAACGCATAACGCATAACGCCTAACGCATAACGCATTACGCATAACGCATTACGCATAACGCCTAAAGCATAACGCATAACGCATAACGCATAACGCATAACGCATAACGCATAACGCATAACGCATAACGCATAACGCATAACGCATAACGCATAACGCATAACGCATAACGCATAACGCATAACGCATAACGCATAACGCATAACGCATAACGCATAACGCATAACGCATAACGCATAACGCATAACGCATAACGCATAACGCATAACGCATAACGCATAACGCATAACGCATAACGCATAACGCATAACGCATAACGCATAACGCATAACGCATAACGCATAACGCATAAGCATAACGCATAACGCATAACGCATAACGCATAACGCATAACGCATAACGCATAACGCATAACGCATAACGCATAACGCATAACGCATAACGCATAACGCATAACGCATAACGCATAACGCATAACGCATAACGCATAACGCATAAGCATAACGCATAACGCATAACGCATAACGCATAACGCATAACGCATAACGCATAACGCATAACGCATAACGCATAACGCATAACGCATAACGCATAACGCATAACGCATAACGCATAACGCATAACGCATAACGCATAACGCATAACGCATAACGCATAACGCATAACGCATAACGCATAACGCATAACGCATAACGCATAACGCATAACGCATAACGCATAACGCATAACGCATAACGCATAACGCATAACGCATAACGCATAACGCATAACGCATAACGCATAACGCATAACGCATAACGCATAACGCATAACGCATAACGCATAACGCCTAACGCATAACGCATAACGCATAACGCATTACGCATAACGCCTAAAGCATAACGCATAACGCATAACGCATAACGCATAACGCATAACGCATAACGCATAACGCATAACGCATAACGCATAACGCATAACGCATAACGCATGACGCATAACGCATAACGCATAACGCATAACGCATAACGCATAACGCACAACGCACAACGCACAACGCACAACGCACAACGCACAACGCATAACGCATAACGCATAACGCATAACGCATAACGCATAACGCACAACGCACAACGCACAACGCACAACGCACAACGCACAACGCATAACGCATAACGCATAACGCATAACGCATAACGCATAACGCATAACGCATAACGCATAACGCATAACGCATAACGCATAACGCATAACGCAATAACGCATAACGCATAACGCATAACGCATAACGCATAACGCATAACGCATGACGCATAACGCATAACGCATAGCCCATAACGCATAACACATAGCGCATAACGCATTATGCAAAAGTCATAATGCATAAAGCATAACGCATAACGCATAACGCATAACGCATAACGCATAGCCCATAACGCATAACACATAGCGCATAACGCATTATGCAAAAGTCATAATGCATAACGCATAACGCATAACGCATAACGCATAACGCATAACGCATAACGCATAACGCATAACGCATAATGCATAACGCATAACGCATAACGCATAACGCATAACGCATAACGCATAACGCATAACGCATAACGCATAACGCATAACGCATAACGCATAACGCATAACGCATAACGCATAACGCATAACGCATAACGCATAACGCATAACGCATAACGCATAACGCATAACGCATAACGCATAATGCATAACGCATAACGCATAACGCATAACGCATAACGCATAACGCATAACGCATAACGCATAACGCATAACGCATAACGCATAACGCATAACCCATAACGCAAATAACGCTTAACGCATAACGCATAACGCATAACGCATAACGCATAACGCATAACGCATAACACATAACGCATAACACATAACGCATAACGCATAACGCATAACGCATAACGCATAACGCAGAACGCATAACGCATAACGCATAACGCATAACGCATAACGCATAACGCATAACGCATAACGCATAACGCATAACGCATAACGCATAACGCATAACGCATAACGCATAACGCATAACGCATAACGCATAACGCATAACGCATAACGCATAACGCATAACGCATAACGCATAACGCATAACGCATAACGCATAACGCATAACGCATAACGCATAACGCATAACGCATAACGCATAACGCATAACGCATAACGCATAACGCATAACGCATAACGCATAACGCATAACGCATAACACATATCGCAATAACGCATAAAACATAACGCATAACACCTAACGCATAACGCACAACGCATAACGCATAACGCATAACGCATAACGCATAACGCATAACGCATAACGCATAACGCATAACGCATAACGCATAACGCATAACGCATAACGCATAACGCATAACGCATAACGCATAACGCATAACGCATAACGCATAACGCATGACGCATAACGCATAACGCATAACGCATAACGCATAACGCATAACGCATAACGCATAACGCATAACGCATAACGCATAACGCATAACGCATAACGCATAACGCATAACGCATGACGCATAACGCATAACGCATAGCCCATAACGCATAACACATAGCGCATAACGCATTATGCAAAAGTCATAATGCATAAAGCATAACGCATAACGCATAACGCATAACGCATAACGCACAACGCACAACGCACAACGCACAACGCACAACGCACAACGCATAACGCATAAGGCATAACGCATAACGCATAACGCATAACGCATAACGCATAACGCATAACGCATAACGCATAACGCATAACGCATAACGCATGACGCATAACGCATAACGCATAACGCATAACGCACAACGCACAACGCACAACGCACAACGCACAACGCACAACGCACAACGCACAACGCACAACGCACAACGCACAACGCACAACGCACAACGCACAACGCATAACGCATAACGCATAACGCATAACGCATAACGCATAACGCATAACGCATAACGCATGACGCATAACGCATAACGCATAGCCCATAACGCATAACACATAGCGCATAACGCATTATGCAAAAGTCATAATACAAAAGTCATAATGCATAACGCATAACGCATAACGCATAACGCATAACGCATAACGCATAACGCATAACGCATAACGCATAACGCATAACGCATAACGCATAACGCATAACGCATAACGCATAACGCATAACGCATAACGCATAACGCATAACGCATAACGCATAACGCATAACGCATAACGCATAACGCATAACGCATAACGCATAACGCATAACGCATAACGCATAACGCATAACGCATAACGCATAACGCATAACGCATAACGCATAACGCATAACGCATAACGCATAACGCATAACGCATAACGCATAACGCATAACGCATAACGCATAACGCATAACGCATAACGCATAACACATAACGCATAACGCATAACGCATAACGCATAACGCATAACGCATAACGCATAACGCATAACGCATAACGCATAACGCATAACGCATAACGCATAACGCATAACGCATAACGCATAACGCATAACACATAGCGCATAACGCATTATGCAAAAGTCATAATGCATAAAGCATAACGCATAACGCATAACGCATAACGCATAACGCATAACGCATAACGCATAACGCATAACGCATAACGCATAACGCATAACGCATAACACATATCGCAATAACGCATAAAACATAACGCATAACACCTAACGCATAACGCATAACGCACAACGCATAACGCATAACGCATAACGCATAACGCATAACGCATAACGCATAACGCATAACGCATAACGATTAACGCATAACGCATAACGCATAACGCATAACGCATAACGCATAACGATTAACGCATAACGCATAACGCATAACGCATAACGCATAACGCATAACGCATAACGCATAACGCATAACGCATAACGCATAACGCATAACGCATAACGCATAACGCATAACGCATAACGCATAACGCATAACGCATAACGCATAACGCATAACGCATAACGCATAACGCATAACGCATAACGCATATCGCAATAACGCATAAAACATAACGCATAACACCTAACGCATAACGCATAACGCACAACGCATAACGCATAACGCATAACGCATAACGCATAACGCATAACGCATAACGCATAACGCATAACGCATAACGCATAACGCATAACGCATAACGCATAACGCATAACGCATAACGCATAACGCATAACGCATAACGCATAACGCATAACGCATAACGCATAACGCATAACGCATAACGCATAACGCATAACGCATAACGCATAACGCATAACGCATAACGCATAACGCATAACGCATAACGCATAACGCATAACGCATGACGCATAACGCATAACGCATAGCCCATAACGCATAACACATAGCGCATAACGCATTATGCAAAAGTCATAATGCATAAAGCATAACGCATAACGCATAACGCATAACGCATAACGCACAACGCACAACGCACAACGCACAACGCACAACGCATAACGCATAACGCATAACGCATAACGCATAACGCATAACGCATAACGCATAACGCATAACGCATAACGCATAACGCATAACGCATAACGCATAACGCATAACGCATGACGCATAACGCATAACGCATAACGCATAACGCATAACGCACAACGCACAACGCACAACGCACAACGCACAACGCACAACGCACAACGCACAACGCACAACGCACAACGCATAACGCATAACGCATAACGCATAACGCATAACGCATAACGCATAACGCATAACGCATAACGCATAACGCATAACGCATAACGCATAACGCATAACGCATAACGCATAACGCATAACGCATAACGCATAACGCATAACGCATAACGCATAACGCATAACGCATAACGCATAACGCATAACGCATAACGCATAACGCATAACGCATAACGCATAACGCATAACGCATGACGCATAACGCATAACGCATAGCCCATAACGCATAACACATAGCGCATAACGCATTATGCAAAAGTCATAATGCATAAAGCATACCGCATAACGCATAACGAATAACGCATAACGCATAACGCATAACGCATAACGCATAACGCATAACGCATAACGCATAACGCATAACGCATATCGCATAACGCATAACGCATAACGCATAACGCATAACGCATAACGCATAACGCTTAACGCGTAACGCATAACGCATAACGCATAACGCATAACGCATAACACATATCGCAATAACGCATAAAACATAACGCATAACGCATAACGCATAACGCATAACGCATAACGCATAACGCATAACGCATAACGCATAACGCATAACGCATAACGCATAACGCATAACGCATAACGCATAACGCATAACGCATAACGCATAACGCATAACGCATAACGCATAACGCATAACGCATAACGCATAACGCATAACGCATAACGCATAACGCATAACGCATAACGCATAACGCATAACGCATAACGCATAACGCATAACGCATAACGCATAACGCATAACGCATAACGCATAACGCATAACGCATAACGCATAACGCATAACGCATAACGCATAACGCATAACGCATAACGCATAACGCATAACGCACAACGCATAACGCATAACGCATAACGCATAACGCATAACGCATAACGCATAACGCATAACGCATAGCCCATAACGCATAACACATAGCGCATAACGCATTATGCAAAAGTCATAATGCATAAAGCATAACGCATAACGCATAACGCATAACGCATAACGCATAACGCATAACGCATAACGCATAACGCATAACGCATAACGCATAACGCATAACGCATAACGCATAACGCATAACGCATAACGCATAACGCATAACGCATAACGCATAACGCATAACGCATAACGCATAACGCATAACGCATAACGCATAACGCATAACGCATAACGCATAACGCATAACGCATAACGCATAACGCATAACGCATAACGCATAACGCATAACGCATAACGCATAACGCATAACGCATAACGCATAACGCATAACGCATAACGCATAACGCATAACGCATAACGCATAACGCATAACGCATAACGCATAACGCATAACGCATAACACATATCGCAATAACGCATAAAACATAACGCATAACACCTAACGCATAACGCACAACGCATAACGCATAACGCATAACGCATAACGCATAACGCATAACGCATAACGCATAACGCATAACGCATAACGCATAACGCATAACGCATAACGCATAACGCATAACGCATAACGCATAACGCATAACGCATAACGCATAGCCCATAACGCATAACACATAGCGCATAACGCATTATGCAAAAGTCATAATGCATAAAGCATAACGCATAACGCATAACGCATAACGCATAACGCATAACGCATAACGCATAACGCATAACGCATAACGCATAACGCATAACGCATAACGCATAACGCATAACGCATAACGCATAACGCATAACGCATAACGCATAACGCATAACGCATAACGCATAACGCATAACGCATAACGCATAACGCATAACGCATAACGCATAACGCATAACGCATAACGCATAACGCATAACGCATAACGCATAACGCATAACGCATAACGCATAACGCATAACGCATAACGCATAACGCATAACGCATAACGCATAACGCATAACGCATAACGCATAACGCATAACGCATAACGCATAACGCATAACGCATAACGCATAACGCATAACGCATAACGCATAACGCATAACACATAGCGCATAACGCATTATGCAAAAGTCATAACGCATAACGCATAACGCATAACACATAGCGCATAACGCATTATGCAAAAGTCATAATGCATAAAGCATAACGCATAACGCATAACGCATAACGCATAACGCATAACGCATAACGCATAACGCATAACGCATAACGCATAACGCATAACGCATAACGCATAACGCATAACGCATAACGCATAACGCATAACGCATAACGCATAACGCATAACGCATAACGCATAACGCATAACGCATAACGCATAACGCATAACGCATAACGCATAACGCATAACGCATAACGCATAACGCATAACGCATAACGCATAACGCATAACGCATAACGCATAACGCATAACGCATAACGCATAACGCATAACGCATAACGCATAACGCATAACGCATAACGCATAACGCATAACGCATAACGCATAACGCATAACGCATAACGCATAACGCATAACGCATAACGCATAACGCATAACGCATAACGCATAACGCATAACGCATAACGCATAACGCATAACGCATAACGCATAACGCATAACGCATAACGCATAACGCATAACGCATAACGCATAACGCATAACGCATAACGCATAACGCATAACGCATAACGCATAACGCATAACGCATAACGCATAACGCATAACGCATGACGCATAACGCATAACGCATAACGCATAACGCATAACGCATAACGCATAACGCACAACGCACAACGCACAACGCACAACGCACAACGCACAACGCATAACGCATAACGCATAACGCAATAACGCATAACGCATAACGCATAACGCATAACGCATAACGCATGACGCATAACGCATAACGCATAGAACATAACGCATAACACATAGCGCATAAATTATGCAAAAGTCATAATGCATAAAGCATAACGCATAACGCATAACGCATAACGCATAACGCATAACGCATAACGCATAACGCATAACGCATAACGCATAACGCATAACGCATAACGCATAACGCATAACGCATAACGCATAACGCATAACGCATAACGCATAACGCATAACGCATAACGCATAACGCATAACGCATAACGCATAACGCATAACGCATAACGCATAACGCATAACGCATAACGCATAACGCATAACGCATAACGCATAACGCATGACGCATAACGCATAACGCATAGCCCATAACGCATAACACATAGCGCATAACGCATTATGCAAAAGTCATAATGCATAAAGCATAACGCATAACGCATAACGCATAACGCATAACGCATAACGCATAACGCATAACGCATAACGCATAACGCATAACGCATAACGCATAACGCATAACGCATAACGCATAACGCATAACGCATAACGCATAACGCATAACGCATAACGCATAACGCATAACGCATAACGCATAACGCATAACGCATAACGCATAACGCATAACGCATAACGCATAACGCATAACGAATAACGCATAACGCATAACGCATAACGCATAACGCATAACGCATAACGCATAACGCATAACGCATAACGCATAACGCATAACGCATAACGCATAACGCATAACGCATAACGCATAACGCATAACGCATAACGCATAACGCATAACGCATAACGCATAACGCATAACGCATAACGCATAACGCATAACGCATAACGCATAACGCATAACGCATAACGCATAACGCATAACGCATGACGCATAACGCATAACGCATAGCCCATAACGCATAACACATAGCGCATAACGCATTATGCAAAAGTCATAATGCATAAAGCATAACGCATAACGCATAACGCATAACGCATAACGCATAACGCATAACGCATAACGCATAACGCATAACGCATAACGCATAACGCATAACGCATAACGCATAACGCATAACGCATAACGCATAACGCATAACGCATAACGCATAACGCATAACGCATAACGCATAACGCATAACGCATAACGCATAACGCATAACGCATAACGCATAACGCATAACGCATAACGCATAACGCATAACGCATAACGCATAACGCATAACGCATAACGCATAACGCATAACGCATAACGCATAACGCATAACGCATAACGCATAACGCATAACGCATAACGCATAACGCATAACGCATAACGCATAACGCATAACGCATAACGCATAACGCATAACGCATAACGCAATAACGCATAACGCATAACGCATAACGCATAACGCATAACGCATAACGCATAACGCATAACGCATAACGCATAGCCCATAACGCATAACACATAGCGCATAACGCATTATGCAAAAGTCATAATGCATAAAGCATAACGCATAACGCATAACGCATAACGCATAACGCATAACGCATAACGCATAACGCATAACGCATAACGCATAACGCATAACGCATAACGCATAACGCATAACGCATAACGCATAACGCATAACGCATAACGCATAACGCATAACGCATAACGCATAACGCATAACGCATAACGCATAACGCATAACGCATAACGCATAACGCATAACGCATAACGCATAACGCATAACGCGTAATGCAAAACTCATAACGCATAACGTATAAACCATAAGGCATAACGCATAGCCCATAACGCATAACGCATAACGCATAACGCATAACGCATAACGCATAACGCATAACGCATAACGCATAACGCATAACGCATAACGCATAACGCATAACGCATAACGCATAACGCATAACGCATAACGCATAACGCATAACGCATAACGCATAACGCATAACGCATAACGCATAACGCATAACGCATAACGCATAACGCATAACGCATAACGCATAACGCATAACGCATAACGCATAACGCATAACGCATAACGCATAACGCATAACGCATAACGCATAACGCATAACGCATAACGCATAACGCATAACGCATAACGCATAACGCATAACGCATAACGAATAACGCATAACGCATAACGCATAACGCATAACGCATAACGCATAACGCATAACGCATAACGCATAACGCATAACGCATAACGCATAACGCATAACGCATAACGCATAACGCATAACGCATAACGCATAACGCATAACGCATAACGCATAACGCATAACGCATAACGCATAACGCATAACGCATAACGCATAACGCATAACGCATAACGCATAACGCATAACGCATAACGCATAACGCATAACACATAGCGCATAACGCATTATGCAAAAGTCATAATGCATAAAGCATAACGCATAACGCATAACGCATAACGCATAACGCATAACGCATAACGCATAACGCATAACGCATAACGCATAACGCATAACGCATAACGCATAACGCATAACGCATAACGCATAGCGCATAACGCATTATGCAAAAGTCATAATGCATAAAGCATAACGCATAACGCATAACGCATAACGCATAACGCATAACGCATAACGCATAACGCATAACGCATAACGCATAACGCATAACGCATAACGCATAACGCATAACGCATAACGCATAACGCATAACGCATAACGCATAACGCATAACGCATAACACATAGCGCATAACGCATTATGCAAAAGTCATAATGCATAAAGCATAACGCATAACGCATAACGCATAACGCATAACGCATAACGCATAACGCATAACGCATAACGCATAACGCATAACGCATAACGCATAACGCATAACGCATAACGCATAACGCATAACGCATAACGCATAACGCATAACGCATAACGCATAACGCATAACGCATAACGCATAACGCATAACGCATAACGCATAACGCATAACGCATAACGCAATAACGCATAACGCATAACGCATAACGCATAACGCATAACGCATGACGCATAACGCATAACGCATAGCCCATAACGCATAACACATAGCGCATAACGCATTATGCAAAAGTCATAATGCATAAAGCATAACGCATAACGCATAACGCATAACGCATAACGCATAACGCATAACGCATAACGCATAACGCATAACGCATAACGCATAACGCATAACGCATAACGCATAACGCATAACGCATAACGCATAACGCATAACGCATAACGCATAACGCATAACGCATAACGCATAACGCATAACGCATAACGCATAACGCATAACGCATAACGCATAACGCATAACGCATAACGCATAACGCATAACGCAATAACGCATAACGCATAACGCATAACGCATAACGCATAACGCATGACGCATAACGCATAACGCATAGCCCATAACGCATAACACATAGCGCATAACGCATTATGCAAAAGTCATAATGCATAAAGCATAACGCATAACGCATAACGCATAACGCATAACGCATAACGCATAACGCATAACGCATAACGCATAACGCATAACGCATAACGCATAACGCATAACGCATAACGCATAACGCATAACG
Source organism: Lasioglossum baleicum (assembly GCF_051020765.1). Taxonomy (NCBI): domain Eukaryota; kingdom Metazoa; phylum Arthropoda; class Insecta; order Hymenoptera; family Halictidae; genus Lasioglossum; species Lasioglossum baleicum. Next base: position 71,150 of record NW_027469259.1, read on the forward strand.
CATAACGCATAACGCATAACGCATAACGCATAACGCATAACGCATAACGCATAACGCATAACGCATAACGCATAACGCATAACGCATAACGCATAACGCATAACGCATAACGCATAACGCATAACGCATAACGCATAACGCATAACGCATAACGCATAACGCATAACGCATAACGCATAACGCATAACGCATAACGCATAACGCATAACGCATAACGCATAACGCATAACGCATAACGCATAACGCATAACGCATAACGCATAACGCATAACGCATAACGCATAACACATAGCGCATAACGCATTATGCAAAAGTCATAATGCATAAAGCATAACGCATAACGCATAACGCATAACGCATAACGCATAACGCATAACGCATAACGCATAACGCATAACGCATAACGCATAACGCATAACGCATAACGCATAGCGCATAACGCATTATGCAAAAGTCATAATGCATAAAGCATAACGCATAACGCATAACGCATAACGCATAACGCATAACGCATAACGCATAACGCATAACGCATAACGCATAACGCATAACGCATAACGCATAACGCATAACGCATAACGCATAACGCATAACGCATAACGCATAACGCAATAACGCATAACGCATAACGCATAACGCATAACGCATAACGCATGACGCATAACGCATAACGCATAGCCCATAACGCATAACACATAGCGCATAACGCATTATGCAAAAGTCATAATGCATAAAGCATAACGCATAACGCATAACGCATAACGCATAACGCATAACGCATAACGCATAACGCATAACGCATAACGCATAACGCATAACGCATAACGCATAACGCATAACGCATAACGCATAACGCATAACGCATAACGCATAACGCATAACGCATAACGCATAACGCATAACGCATAACGCATAACGCATAACGCATAACGCATAACGCATAACGCATAACGCATAACGCATAACGCATAACGCATAACGCATAACGCATAACGCATGACGCATAACGCATAACGCATAGCCCATAACGCATAACACATAGCGCATAACGCATTATGCAAAAGTCATAATGCATAAAGCATAACGCATAACGCATAACGCATAACGCATAACGCATAACGCATAACGCATAACGCATAACGCATAACGCATAACGCATAACGCATAACGCATAACGCATAACGCATAACGCATAACGCATAACGCATAACGCATAACGCATAACGCATAACGCATAACGCATAACGCATAACGCATAACGCATAACGCATAACGCATAACGCATAACGCATAACGCATAACGCATAACGCATAACGCATAACGCATAACGCATAACGCATAACGCATAACGCATAACGCATAACGCATAACGCATAACGCAATAACGCATAACGCATAACGCATAACGCATAACGCATAACGCATAACGCATAACGCATAACGCATAGCCCATAACGCATAACACATAGCGCATAACGCATTATGCAAAAGTCATAATGCATAAAGCATAACGCATAACGCATAACGCATAACGCATAACGCATAACGCATAACGCATAACGCATAACGCATAACGCATAACGCATAACGCATAACGCATAACGCATAACGCATAACGCATAACGCATAACGCATAACGCATAACGCATAACGCATAACGCATAACGCATAACGCATAACGCATAACGCATAACGCATAACGCATAACGCATAACGCATAACGCATAACGCATAACGCATAACGCGTAATGCAAAACTCATAACGCATAACGTATAAACCATAAGGCATAACGCATAGCCCATAACGCATAACGCATAACGCATAACGCATAACGCATAACGCATAACGCATAACGCATAACGCATAACGCATAACGCATAACGCATAACGCATAACGCATAACGCATAACGCATAACGCATAACGCATAACGCATAACGCATAACGCATAACGCATAACGCATAACGCATAACGCATAACGCATAACGCATAACGCATAACGCATAACGCATAACGCATAACGCATAACGCATAACGCATAACGCATAACGCATAACGCATAACGCATAACGCATAACGCATAACGCATAACGCATAACGCATAACGCATAACGCATAACGCATAACGCATAACGAATAACGCATAACGCATAACGCATAACGCATAACGCATAACGCATAACGCATAACGCATAACGCATAACGCATAACGCATAACGCATAACGCATAACGCATAACGCATAACGCATAACGCATAACGCATAACGCATAACGCATAACGCATAACGCATAACGCATAACGCATAACGCATAACGCATAACGCATAACGCATAACGCATAACGCATAACGCATAACGCATAACGCATAACGCATAACACATAGCGCATAACGCATTATGCAAAAGTCATAATGCATAAAGCATAACGCATAACGCATAACGCATAACGCATAACGCATAACGCATAACGCATAACGCATAACGCATAACGCATAACGCATAACGCATAACGCATAACGCATAACGCATAACGCATAGCGCATAACGCATTATGCAAAAGTCATAATGCATAAAGCATAACGCATAACGCATAACGCATAACGCATAACGCATAACGCATAACGCATAACGCATAACGCATAACGCATAACGCATAACGCATAACGCATAACGCATAACGCATAACGCATAACGCATAACGCATAACGCATAACGCATAACGCATAACACATAGCGCATAACGCATTATGCAAAAGTCATAATGCATAAAGCATAACGCATAACGCATAACGCATAACGCATAACGCATAACGCATAACGCATAACGCATAACGCATAACGCATAACGCATAACGCATAACGCATAACGCATAACGCATAACGCATAACGCATAACGCATAACGCATAACGCATAACGCATAGCCCATAACGCATAACACATAGCGCATAACGCATTATGCAAAAGTCATAATGCATAAAGCATAACGCATAACGCATAACGCATAACGCATAACGCATAACGCATAACGCATAACGCATAACGCATAACGCATAACGCATAACGCATAACGCATAACGCATAACGCATAACGCATAACGCATAACGCATAACGCATAACGCATAACGCATAACGCATAACGCATAACGCATAACGCATAACGCATAACGCATAACGCATAACGCATAACGCATAACGCATAACGCATAACGCATAACGCATAACGCATAACGCATAACGCATGACGCATAACGCATAACGCATAGCCCATAACGCATAACACATAGCGCATAACGCATTATGCAAAAGTCATAATGCATAAAGCATAACGCATAACGCATAACGCATAACGCATAACGCATAACGCATAACGCATAACGCATAACGCATAACGCATAACGCATAACGCATAACGCATAACGCATAACGCATAACGCATAACGCATAACGCATAACGCATAACGCATAACGCATAACGCATAACGCATAACGCATAACGCATAACGCATAACGCATAACGCATAACGCATAACGCATAACGCATAACGAATAACGCATAACGCATAACGCATAACGCATAACGCATAACGCATAACGCATAACGCATAACGCATAACGCATAACGCATAACGCATAACGCATAACGCATAACGCATAACGCATAACGCATAACGCATAACGCATAACGCATAACGCATAACGCATAACGCATAACGCATAACGCATAACGCATAACGCATAACGCATAACGCATAACGCATAACGCATAACGCATAACGCATAACGCATGACGCATAACGCATAACGCATAGCCCATAACGCATAACACATAGCGCATAACGCATTATGCAAAAGTCATAATGCATAAAGCATAACGCATAACGCATAACGCATAACGCATAACGCATAACGCATAACGCATAACGCATAACGCATAACGCATAACGCATAACGCATAACGCATAACGCATAACGCATAACGCATAACGCATAACGCATAACGCATAACGCATAACGCATAACGCATAACGCATAACGCATAACGCATAACGCATAACGCATAACGCATAACGCATAACGCATAACGCATAACGCATAACGCATAACGCATAACGCATAACGCATAACGCATAACGCATAACGCATAACGCATAACGCATAACGCATAACGCATAACGCATAACGCATAACGCATAACGCATAACGCATAACGCATAACGCATAACGCATAACGCATAACGCATAACGCATAACGCATAACGCATAACGCATAACGCATAACGCAATAACGCATAACGCATAACGCATAACGCATAACGCATAACGCATAACGCATAACGCATAACGCATAGCCCATAACGCATAACACATAGCGCATAACGCATTATGCAAAAGTCATAATGCATAAAGCATAACGCATAACGCATAACGCATAACGCATAACGCATAACGCATAACGCATAACGCATAACGCATAACGCATAACGCATAACGCATAACGCATAACGCATAACGCATAACGCATAACGCATAACGCATAACGCATAACGCATAACGCATAACGCATAACGCATAACGCATAACGCATAACGCATAACGCATAACGCATAACGCATAACGCATAACGCGTAATGCAAAACTCATAACGCATAACGTATAAACCATAAGGCATAACGCATAGCCCATAACGCATAACGCATAACGCATAACGCATAACGCATAACGCATAACGCATAACGCATAACGCATAACGCATAACGCATAACGCATAACGCATAACGCATAACGCATAACGCATAACGCATAACGCATAACGCATAACGCATAACGCATAACGCATAACGCATAACGCATAACGCATAACGCATAACGCATAACGCATAACGCATAACGCATAACGCATAACGCATAACGCATAACGCATAACGCATAACGCATAACGCATAACGCATAACGCATAACGCATAACGCATAACGCATAACGCCTAACGCATAACGCATTACGCATAACGCATTACGCATAACGCCTAAAGCATAACGCATAACGCATAACGCATAACGCATAACGCATAACGCATAACGCATAACGCATAACGCATAACGCATAACGCATAACGCATAACGCATAACGCATAACGCATAACGCATAACGCATAACGCATAACGCATAACGCATAACGCATAACGCATAACGCATAACGCATAACGCATAACGCATAACGCATAACGCCTAACGCATAACGCATTACGCATAACGCATTACGCATAACGCCTAAAGCATAACGCATAACGCATAACGCATAACGCATAACGCATAACGCATAACGCATAACGCATAACGCATAACGCATAACGCATAACGCATAACGCATAACGCATAACGCATAACGCATAACGCATAACGCATAACGCATAACGCATAACGCATAACGCATAACGCATAACGCATAACGCATAACGCATAACGCATAACGCATAACGCATAACGCATAACGCATAACGCATAACGCATAACGCATAACGCATAACGCATAACGCATAACGCATAACGCATGACGCATAACGCATAACGCATAACGCATAACGCATAACGCATAACGCATAACGCATAACGCATAACGCATAACGCATAACGCATAACGCATAACGCATAACGCATAACGCATAACGCATAACGCATAACGCATAACGCATAACGCATAACGCATAACGCATAACGCATAACGCATAACGCATAACGCATAACGCATAACGCATAACGCATAACGCATAACGCATAACGCATAACGCATAACGCATAACGCATAACGCATAACGCATAACGCATAACGCATAACGCATAACGCATAACGCATAACGCATAACGCATAACGCATAACGCATAACGCATAACGCATAACGCATAACGCATAACGCATAACGCATAACGCATAACGCATAACGCATAACGCATAACGCATAACGCATAACGCATAACGCCTAACGCATAACGCATAACGCATAACGCATTACGCATAACGCCTAAAGCATAACGCATAACGCATAACGCATAACGCATAACGCCTAAAGCATAACGCATAACGCATAACGCATAACGCATAACGCATAACGCATAACGCATAACGCATAACGCATAACGCATAACGCATAACGCATAACGCATAACGCATAACGCATAACGCATAACGCATAACGCATAACGCATAACGCATAACGCCTAACGCATAACGCATTACGCATAACGCATTACGCATAACGCCTAAAGCATAACGCATAACGCATAACGCATAACGCATAACGCATAACGCATAACGCATAACGCATAACGCATAACGCATAACGCATAACGCATAACGCATAACGCATAACGCATAACGCATAACGCATAACGCATAACGCATAACGCATAACGCATAACGCATAACGCATAACGCATAACGCATAACGCATAACGCATAACGCATAACGCATAACGCATAACGCATAACGCATAACGCATAACGCATAAGCATAACGCATAACGCATAACGCATAACGCATAACGCATAACGCATAACGCATAACGCATAACGCATAACGCATAACGCATAACGCATAACGCATAACGCATAACGCATAACGCATAACGCATAACGCATAACGCATAACGCATAACGCATAACGCATAACGCATAAGCATAACGCATAACGCATAACGCATAACGCATAACGCATAACGCATAACGCATAACGCATAACGCATAACGCATAACGCATAACGCATAACGCATAACGCATAACGCATAACGCATAACGCATAACGCATAACGCATAACGCATAACGCATAACGCATAACGCATAACGCATAACGCATAACGCATAACGCATAACGCATAACGCATAACGCATAACGCATAACGCATAACGCATAACGCATAACGCATAACGCATAACGCATAACGCATAACGCATAACGCATAACGCATAACGCATAACGCATAACGCATAACGCATAACGCATAACGCCTAACGCATAACGCATAACGCATAACGCATTACGCATAACGCCTAAAGCATAACGCATAACGCATAACGCATAACGCATAACGCATAACGCATAACGCATAACGCATAACGCATAACGCATAACGCATAACGCATAACGCATGACGCATAACGCATAACGCATAACGCATAACGCATAACGCATAACGCACAACGCACAACGCACAACGCACAACGCACAACGCACAACGCATAACGCATAACGCATAACGCATAACGCATAACGCATAACGCACAACGCACAACGCACAACGCACAACGCACAACGCACAACGCATAACGCATAACGCATAACGCATAACGCATAACGCATAACGCATAACGCATAACGCATAACGCATAACGCATAACGCATAACGCATAACGCAATAACGCATAACGCATAACGCATAACGCATAACGCATAACGCATAACGCATGACGCATAACGCATAACGCATAGCCCATAACGCATAACACATAGCGCATAACGCATTATGCAAAAGTCATAATGCATAAAGCATAACGCATAACGCATAACGCATAACGCATAACGCATAGCCCATAACGCATAACACATAGCGCATAACGCATTATGCAAAAGTCATAATGCATAACGCATAACGCATAACGCATAACGCATAACGCATAACGCATAACGCATAACGCATAACGCATAATGCATAACGCATAACGCATAACGCATAACGCATAACGCATAACGCATAACGCATAACGCATAACGCATAACGCATAACGCATAACGCATAACGCATAACGCATAACGCATAACGCATAACGCATAACGCATAACGCATAACGCATAACGCATAACGCATAACGCATAATGCATAACGCATAACGCATAACGCATAACGCATAACGCATAACGCATAACGCATAACGCATAACGCATAACGCATAACGCATAACGCATAACCCATAACGCAAATAACGCTTAACGCATAACGCATAACGCATAACGCATAACGCATAACGCATAACGCATAACACATAACGCATAACACATAACGCATAACGCATAACGCATAACGCATAACGCATAACGCAGAACGCATAACGCATAACGCATAACGCATAACGCATAACGCATAACGCATAACGCATAACGCATAACGCATAACGCATAACGCATAACGCATAACGCATAACGCATAACGCATAACGCATAACGCATAACGCATAACGCATAACGCATAACGCATAACGCATAACGCATAACGCATAACGCATAACGCATAACGCATAACGCATAACGCATAACGCATAACGCATAACGCATAACGCATAACGCATAACGCATAACGCATAACGCATAACGCATAACGCATAACGCATAACGCATAACACATATCGCAATAACGCATAAAACATAACGCATAACACCTAACGCATAACGCACAACGCATAACGCATAACGCATAACGCATAACGCATAACGCATAACGCATAACGCATAACGCATAACGCATAACGCATAACGCATAACGCATAACGCATAACGCATAACGCATAACGCATAACGCATAACGCATAACGCATGACGCATAACGCATAACGCATAACGCATAACGCATAACGCATAACGCATAACGCATAACGCATAACGCATAACGCATAACGCATAACGCATAACGCATAACGCATAACGCATGACGCATAACGCATAACGCATAGCCCATAACGCATAACACATAGCGCATAACGCATTATGCAAAAGTCATAATGCATAAAGCATAACGCATAACGCATAACGCATAACGCATAACGCACAACGCACAACGCACAACGCACAACGCACAACGCACAACGCATAACGCATAAGGCATAACGCATAACGCATAACGCATAACGCATAACGCATAACGCATAACGCATAACGCATAACGCATAACGCATAACGCATGACGCATAACGCATAACGCATAACGCATAACGCACAACGCACAACGCACAACGCACAACGCACAACGCACAACGCACAACGCACAACGCACAACGCACAACGCACAACGCACAACGCACAACGCACAACGCATAACGCATAACGCATAACGCATAACGCATAACGCATAACGCATAACGCATAACGCATGACGCATAACGCATAACGCATAGCCCATAACGCATAACACATAGCGCATAACGCATTATGCAAAAGTCATAATACAAAAGTCATAATGCATAACGCATAACGCATAACGCATAACGCATAACGCATAACGCATAACGCATAACGCATAACGCATAACGCATAACGCATAACGCATAACGCATAACGCATAACGCATAACGCATAACGCATAACGCATAACGCATAACGCATAACGCATAACGCATAACGCATAACGCATAACGCATAACGCATAACGCATAACGCATAACGCATAACGCATAACGCATAACGCATAACGCATAACGCATAACGCATAACGCATAACGCATAACGCATAACGCATAACGCATAACGCATAACGCATAACGCATAACGCATAACGCATAACGCATAACGCATAACACATAACGCATAACGCATAACGCATAACGCATAACGCATAACGCATAACGCATAACGCATAACGCATAACGCATAACGCATAACGCATAACGCATAACGCATAACGCATAACGCATAACGCATAACACATAGCGCATAACGCATTATGCAAAAGTCATAATGCATAAAGCATAACGCATAACGCATAACGCATAACGCATAACGCATAACGCATAACGCATAACGCATAACGCATAACGCATAACGCATAACGCATAACGCATAACACATATCGCAATAACGCATAAAACATAACGCATAACACCTAACGCATAACGCATAACGCACAACGCATAACGCATAACGCATAACGCATAACGCATAACGCATAACGCATAACGCATAACGCATAACGATTAACGCATAACGCATAACGCATAACGCATAACGCATAACGCATAACGATTAACGCATAACGCATAACGCATAACGCATAACGCATAACGCATAACGCATAACGCATAACGCATAACGCATAACGCATAACGCATAACGCATAACGCATAACGCATAACGCATAACGCATAACGCATAACGCATAACGCATAACGCATAACGCATAACGCATAACGCATAACGCATAACGCATATCGCAATAACGCATAAAACATAACGCATAACACCTAACGCATAACGCATAACGCACAACGCATAACGCATAACGCATAACGCATAACGCATAACGCATAACGCATAACGCATAACGCATAACGCATAACGCATAACGCATAACGCATAACGCATAACGCATAACGCATAACGCATAACGCATAACGCATAACGCATAACGCATAACGCATAACGCATAACGCATAACGCATAACGCATAACGCATAACGCATAACGCATAACGCATAACGCATAACGCATAACGCATAACGCATAACGCATAACGCATAACGCATGACGCATAACGCATAACGCATAGCCCATAACGCATAACACATAGCGCATAACGCATTATGCAAAAGTCATAATGCATAAAGCATAACGCATAACGCATAACGCATAACGCATAACGCACAACGCACAACGCACAACGCACAACGCACAACGCATAACGCATAACGCATAACGCATAACGCATAACGCATAACGCATAACGCATAACGCATAACGCATAACGCATAACGCATAACGCATAACGCATAACGCATAACGCATGACGCATAACGCATAACGCATAACGCATAACGCACAACGCACAACGCACAACGCACAACGCACAACGCACAACGCACAACGCACAACGCACAACGCACAACGCATAACGCATAACGCATAACGCATAACGCATAACGCATAACGCATAACGCATAACGCATAACGCATAACGCATAACGCATAACGCATAACGCATAACGCATAACGCATAACGCATAACGCATAACGCATAACGCATAACGCATAACGCATAACGCATAACGCATAACGCATAACGCATAACGCATAACGCATAACGCATAACGCATAACGCATAACGCATAACGCATGACGCATAACGCATAACGCATAGCCCATAACGCATAACACATAGCGCATAACGCATTATGCAAAAGTCATAATGCATAAAGCATACCGCATAACGCATAACGAATAACGCATAACGCATAACGCATAACGCATAACGCATAACGCATAACGCATAACGCATAACGCATAACGCATATCGCATAACGCATAACGCATAACGCATAACGCATAACGCATAACGCATAACGCTTAACGCGTAACGCATAACGCATAACGCATAACGCATAACGCATAACACATATCGCAATAACGCATAAAACATAACGCATAACGCATAACGCATAACGCATAACGCATAACGCATAACGCATAACGCATAACGCATAACGCATAACGCATAACGCATAACGCATAACGCATAACGCATAACGCATAACGCATAACGCATAACGCATAACGCATAACGCATAACGCATAACGCATAACGCATAACGCATAACGCATAACGCATAACGCATAACGCATAACGCATAACGCATAACGCATAACGCATAACGCATAACGCATAACGCATAACGCATAACGCATAACGCATAACGCATAACGCATAACGCATAACGCATAACGCATAACGCATAACGCATAACGCATAACGCATAACGCATAACGCACAACGCATAACGCATAACGCATAACGCATAACGCATAACGCATAACGCATAACGCATAACGCATAGCCCATAACGCATAACACATAGCGCATAACGCATTATGCAAAAGTCATAATGCATAAAGCATAACGCATAACGCATAACGCATAACGCATAACGCATAACGCATAACGCATAACGCATAACGCATAACGCATAACGCATAACGCATAACGCATAACGCATAACGCATAACGCATAACGCATAACGCATAACGCATAACGCATAACGCATAACGCATAACGCATAACGCATAACGCATAACGCATAACGCATAACGCATAACGCATAACGCATAACGCATAACGCATAACGCATAACGCATAACGCATAACGCATAACGCATAACGCATAACGCATAACGCATAACGCATAACGCATAACGCATAACGCATAACGCATAACGCATAACGCATAACGCATAACGCATAACGCATAACGCATAACGCATAACGCATAACACATATCGCAATAACGCATAAAACATAACGCATAACACCTAACGCATAACGCACAACGCATAACGCATAACGCATAACGCATAACGCATAACGCATAACGCATAACGCATAACGCATAACGCATAACGCATAACGCATAACGCATAACGCATAACGCATAACGCATAACGCATAACGCATAACGCATAACGCATAGCCCATAACGCATAACACATAGCGCATAACGCATTATGCAAAAGTCATAATGCATAAAGCATAACGCATAACGCATAACGCATAACGCATAACGCATAACGCATAACGCATAACGCATAACGCATAACGCATAACGCATAACGCATAACGCATAACGCATAACGCATAACGCATAACGCATAACGCATAACGCATAACGCATAACGCATAACGCATAACGCATAACGCATAACGCATAACGCATAACGCATAACGCATAACGCATAACGCATAACGCATAACGCATAACGCATAACGCATAACGCATAACGCATAACGCATAACGCATAACGCATAACGCATAACGCATAACGCATAACGCATAACGCATAACGCATAACGCATAACGCATAACGCATAACGCATAACGCATAACGCATAACGCATAACGCATAACGCATAACGCATAACGCATAACACATAGCGCATAACGCATTATGCAAAAGTCATAACGCATAACGCATAACGCATAACACATAGCGCATAACGCATTATGCAAAAGTCATAATGCATAAAGCATAACGCATAACGCATAACGCATAACGCATAACGCATAACGCATAACGCATAACGCATAACGCATAACGCATAACGCATAACGCATAACGCATAACGCATAACGCATAACGCATAACGCATAACGCATAACGCATAACGCATAACGCATAACGCATAACGCATAACGCATAACGCATAACGCATAACGCATAACGCATAACGCATAACGCATAACGCATAACGCATAACGCATAACGCATAACGCATAACGCATAACGCATAACGCATAACGCATAACGCATAACGCATAACGCATAACGCATAACGCATAACGCATAACGCATAACGCATAACGCATAACGCATAACGCATAACGCATAACGCATAACGCATAACGCATAACGCATAACGCATAACGCATAACGCATAACGCATAACGCATAACGCATAACGCATAACGCATAACGCATAACGCATAACGCATAACGCATAACGCATAACGCATAACGCATAACGCATAACGCATAACGCATAACGCATAACGCATAACGCATAACGCATAACGCATAACGCATGACGCATAACGCATAACGCATAACGCATAACGCATAACGCATAACGCATAACGCACAACGCACAACGCACAACGCACAACGCACAACGCACAACGCATAACGCATAACGCATAACGCAATAACGCATAACGCATAACGCATAACGCATAACGCATAACGCATGACGCATAACGCATAACGCATAGCCCATAACGCATAACACATAGCGCATAACGCATTATGCAAAAGTCATAATGCATAAAGCATAACGCATAACGCATAACGCATAACGCATAACGCATAACGCATAACGCATAACGCATAACGCATAACGCATAACGCATAACGCATAACGCATAACGCATAACGCATAACGCATAACGCATAACGCATAACGCATAACGCATAACGCATAACGCATAACGCATAACGCATAACGCATAACGCATAACGCATAACGCATAACGCATAACGCATAACGCATAACGCATAACGCATAACGCATAACGCATGACGCATAACGCATAACGCATAGCCCATAACGCATAACACATAGCGCATAACGCATTATGCAAAAGTCATAATGCATAAAGCATAACGCATAACGCATAACGCATAACGCATAACGCATAACGCATAACGCATAACGCATAACGCATAACGCATAACGCATAACGCATAACGCATAACGCATAACGCATAACGCATAACGCATAACGCATAACGCATAACGCATAACGCATAACGCATAACGCATAACGCATAACGCATAACGCATAACGCATAACGCATAACGCATAACGCATAACGCATAACGCATAACGAATAACGCATAACGCATAACGCATAACGCATAACGCATAACGCATAACGCATAACGCATAACGCATAACGCATAACGCATAACGCATAACGCATAACGCATAACGCATAACGCATAACGCATAACGCATAACGCATAACGCATAACGCATAACGCATAACGCATAACGCATAACGCATAACGCATAACGCATAACGCATAACGCATAACGCATAACGCATAACGCATAACGCATGACGCATAACGCATAACGCATAGCCCATAACGCATAACACATAGCGCATAACGCATTATGCAAAAGTCATAATGCATAAAGCATAACGCATAACGCATAACGCATAACGCATAACGCATAACGCATAACGCATAACGCATAACGCATAACGCATAACGCATAACGCATAACGCATAACGCATAACGCATAACGCATAACGCATAACGCATAACGCATAACGCATAACGCATAACGCATAACGCATAACGCATAACGCATAACGCATAACGCATAACGCATAACGCATAACGCATAACGCATAACGCATAACGCATAACGCATAACGCATAACGCATAACGCATAACGCATAACGCATAACGCATAACGCATAACGCATAACGCATAACGCATAACGCATAACGCATAACGCATAACGCATAACGCATAACGCATAACGCATAACGCATAACGCATAACGCATAACGCATAACGCATAACGCATAACGCATAACGCATAACGCATAACGCAATAACGCATAACGCATAACGCATAACGCATAACGCATAACGCATAACGCATAACGCATAACGCATAGCCCATAACGCATAACACATAGCGCATAACGCATTATGCAAAAGTCATAATGCATAAAGCATAACGCATAACGCATAACGCATAACGCATAACGCATAACGCATAACGCATAACGCATAACGCATAACGCATAACGCATAACGCATAACGCATAACGCATAACGCATAACGCATAACGCATAACGCATAACGCATAACGCATAACGCATAACGCATAACGCATAACGCATAACGCATAACGCATAACGCATAACGCATAACGCATAACGCATAACGCATAACGCATAACGCGTAATGCAAAACTCATAACGCATAACGTATAAACCATAAGGCATAACGCATAGCCCATAACGCATAACGCATAACGCATAACGCATAACGCATAACGCATAACGCATAACGCATAACGCATAACGCATAACGCATAACGCATAACGCATAACGCATAACGCATAACGCATAACGCATAACGCATAACGCATAACGCATAACGCATAACGCATAACGCATAACGCATAACGCATAACGCATAACGCATAACGCATAACGCATAACGCATAACGCATAACGCATAACGCATAACGCATAACGCATAACGCATAACGCATAACGCATAACGCATAACGCATAACGCATAACGCATAACGCATAACGAATAACGCATAACGCATAACGCATAACGCATAACGCATAACGCATAACGCATAACGCATAACGCATAACGCATAACGCATAACGCATAACGCATAACGCATAACGCATAACGCATAACGCATAACGCATAACGCATAACGCATAACGCATAACGCATAACGCATAACGCATAACGCATAACGCATAACGCATAACGCATAACGCATAACGCATAACGCATAACGCATAACGCATAACACATAGCGCATAACGCATTATGCAAAAGTCATAATGCATAAAGCATAACGCATAACGCATAACGCATAACGCATAACGCATAACGCATAACGCATAACGCATAACGCATAACGCATAACGCATAACGCATAACGCATAACGCATAACGCATAACGCATAGCGCATAACGCATTATGCAAAAGTCATAATGCATAAAGCATAACGCATAACGCATAACGCATAACGCATAACGCATAACGCATAACGCATAACGCATAACGCATAACGCATAACGCATAACGCATAACGCATAACGCATAACGCATAACGCATAACGCATAACGCATAACGCATAACGCATAACACATAGCGCATAACGCATTATGCAAAAGTCATAATGCATAAAGCATAACGCATAACGCATAACGCATAACGCATAACGCATAACGCATAACGCATAACGCATAACGCATAACGCATAACGCATAACGCATAACGCATAACGCATAACGCATAACGCATAACGCATAACGCATAACGCATAACGCATAACGCATAACGCATAACGCATAACGCATAACGCATAACGCATAACGCATAACGCATAACGCATAACGCATAACGCAATAACGCATAACGCATAACGCATAACGCATAACGCATAACGCATGACGCATAACGCATAACGCATAGCCCATAACGCATAACACATAGCGCATAACGCATTATGCAAAAGTCATAATGCATAAAGCATAACGCATAACGCATAACGCATAACGCATAACGCATAACGCATAACGCATAACGCATAACGCATAACGCATAACGCATAACGCATAACGCATAACGCATAACGCATAACGCATAACGCATAACGCATAACGCATAACGCATAACGCATAACGCATAACGCATAACGCATAACGCATAACGCATAACGCATAACGCATAACGCATAACGCATAACGCATAACGCATAACGCAATAACGCATAACGCATAACGCATAACGCATAACGCATAACGCATGACGCATAACGCATAACGCATAGCCCATAACGCATAACACATAGCGCATAACGCATTATGCAAAAGTCATAATGCATAAAGCATAACGCATAACGCATAACGCATAACGCATAACGCATAACGCATAACGCATAACGCATAACGCATAACGCATAACGCATAACGCATAACGCATAACGCATAACGCATAACGCATAACGCATAACGCATAACGCATAACGCATAACGCATAACGCATAACGCATAACGCATAACGCATAACGCATAACGCATAACGCATAACGCATAACGCATAACGCATAACGCATAACGCATAACGCATAACGCATAACGCATAACGCATA
Source organism: Lasioglossum baleicum (assembly GCF_051020765.1). Lineage (NCBI taxonomy): Eukaryota > Metazoa > Arthropoda > Insecta > Hymenoptera > Halictidae > Lasioglossum > Lasioglossum baleicum. Next base: position 88,562 of record NW_027469259.1, read on the forward strand.
ACGCATAACGCATAACGCATAACGCATAACGCATAACGCATAACGCATAACGCATAACGCATAACGCATAACGCATAACGCATAACGCATAACGCATAACGCATAACGCATAACGCATAACGCATAACGCATAACGCATAACGCATAACACATAGCGCATAACGCATTATGCAAAAGTCATAATGCATAAAGCATAACGCATAACGCATAACGCATAACGCATAACGCATAACGCATAACGCATAACGCATAACGCATAACGCATAACGCATAACGCATAACGCATAGCGCATAACGCATTATGCAAAAGTCATAATGCATAAAGCATAACGCATAACGCATAACGCATAACGCATAACGCATAACGCATAACGCATAACGCATAACGCATAACGCATAACGCATAACGCATAACGCATAACGCATAACGCATAACGCATAACGCATAACGCATAACGCATAACGCAATAACGCATAACGCATAACGCATAACGCATAACGCATAACGCATGACGCATAACGCATAACGCATAGCCCATAACGCATAACACATAGCGCATAACGCATTATGCAAAAGTCATAATGCATAAAGCATAACGCATAACGCATAACGCATAACGCATAACGCATAACGCATAACGCATAACGCATAACGCATAACGCATAACGCATAACGCATAACGCATAACGCATAACGCATAACGCATAACGCATAACGCATAACGCATAACGCATAACGCATAACGCATAACGCATAACGCATAACGCATAACGCATAACGCATAACGCATAACGCATAACGCATAACGCATAACGCATAACGCATAACGCATAACGCATAACGCATAACGCATGACGCATAACGCATAACGCATAGCCCATAACGCATAACACATAGCGCATAACGCATTATGCAAAAGTCATAATGCATAAAGCATAACGCATAACGCATAACGCATAACGCATAACGCATAACGCATAACGCATAACGCATAACGCATAACGCATAACGCATAACGCATAACGCATAACGCATAACGCATAACGCATAACGCATAACGCATAACGCATAACGCATAACGCATAACGCATAACGCATAACGCATAACGCATAACGCATAACGCATAACGCATAACGCATAACGCATAACGCATAACGCATAACGCATAACGCATAACGCATAACGCATAACGCATAACGCATAACGCATAACGCATAACGCATAACGCATAACGCATAACGCATAACGCATAACGCATAACGCATAACGCATAACGCATAACGCATAACACATAGCGCATAACGCATTATGCAAAAGTCATAATGCATAAAGCATAACGCATAACGCATAACGCATAACGCATAACGCATAACGCATAACGCATAACGCATAACGCATAACGCATAACGCATAACGCATAACGCATAACGCATAACGCATAACGCATAACGCATAACGCATAACGCATAACGCATTATGCAAAAGTCATAATGCATAAAGCATAACGCATAACGCATAACGCATAACGCATAACGCATAACGCATAACGCATAACGCATAACGCATAACGCATAACGCATAACGCATAACGCATAACGCATGACGCATAACGCATAACGCATAGCCCATAACGCATAACACATAGCGCATAACGCATTATGCAAAAGTCATAATGCATAAAGCATAACGCATAACGCATAACGCATAACGCATAACGCATAACGCATAACGCATAACGCATAACGCATAACGCATAACGCATAACGCATAACGCATAACGCATAACGCATAACGCATAACGCATAACGCATAACGCATAACGCATAACGCATAACGCAATAACGCATAACGCATAACGCATAACGCATAACGCATAACGCATAACGCATAGCCCATAACACATAGCGCATAACGCATTATGCAAAAGTCATAATGCATAAAGCATAACGCATAACGCATAACGCATAACGCATAACGCATAACGCATAACGCATAACGCATAACGCATAACGCATAACGCATAACGCATAACGCATAACGCATAACGCATAACGCATAACGCATAACGCATAACGCATAACGCATAACGCATAACGCATAACGCATAACGCATAACGCATAACGCATAACGCATAACGCATAACGCATAACGCATAACGCATAACGCATAACGCATAACGCATAACGCATAACGCATAACGCAATAACGCATAACGCATAACGCATAACGCATAACGCATAACGCATGACGCATAACGCATAACGCATAGCCCATAACGCATAACACATAGCGCATAACGCATTATGCAAAAGTCATAATGCATAAAGCATAACGCATAACGCATAACGCATAACGCATAACGCATAACGCATAACGCATAACGCATAACGCATAACGCATAACGCATAACGCATAACGCATAACGCATAACGCATAACGCATAACGCATAACGCATAACGCATAACGCATAACGCATAACGCATAACGCATAACGCATAACGCATAACGCATAACGCATAACGCATAACGCATAACGCATAACGCATAACGCATAACGCATAACGCATAACACATAGCGCATAACGCATTATGCAAAAGTCATAATGCATAAAGCATAACGCATAACGCATAACGCATAACGCATAACGCATAACGCATAACGCATAACGCATAACGCATAACGCATAACGCATAACGCATAACGCATAACGCATAACGCATAACGCATAACGCATAACGCATAACGCATAACGCATAACGCATAACGCATAACGCATAACGCATAACGCATAACGCATAACGCATAACGCATAACGCATAACGCATAACGCATAACGCATAACGCATAACACATAGCGCATAACGCATTATGCAAAAGTCATAATGCATAAAGCATAACGCATAACGCATAACGCATAACGCATAACGCATAACGCATAACGCATAACGCATAACGCATAACGCATAACGCATAACGCATAACGCATAACGCATAACGCATAACGCATAACGCATAACGCATAACGCATAACGCATAACGCATAACGCATAACGCATAACGCATAACGCATAACGCATAACGCATAACGCATAACGCATAACGCATAACGCATAACGCATAACGCATAACGCATAACGCATAACGCATAACGCATAACGCATAACGCATAACGCATAACGCATAACGCATAACGCATAACGCGTAATGCAAAACTCATAACGCATAACGTATAAACCATAAGGCATAACGCATAGCCCATAACGCATAACGCATAACGCATAACGCATAACGCATAACGCATAACGCATAACGCATAACGCATAACGCATAACGCATAACGCATAACGCATAACGCATAACGCATAACGCATAACGCATAACGCATAACGCATAACGCATAACGCATAACGCATAACGCATAACGCATAACGCATAACGCATAACGCATAACGCATAACGCATAACGCATAACGCATAACGCATAACGCATAACGCATAACGCATAACGCATAACGCATAACGCATAACGCATAACGCATAACGCATAACGCATAACGCATAACGCATAACGCAATAACGCATAACGCATAACGCATAACGCATAACGCATAACGCATGACGCATAACGCATAACGCATAGCCCATAACGCATAACACATAGCGCATAACGCATTATGCAAAAGTCATAATGCATAAAGCATAACGCATAACGCATAACGCATAACGCATAACGCATAACGCATAACGCATAACGCATAACGCATAACGCATAACGCATAACGCATAACGCATAACGCATAACGCATAACGCATAACGCATAACGCATAACGCATAACGCATAACGCATAACGCATAACGCATAACGCATAACGCATAACGCATAACGCATAACGCATAACGCATAACGCATAACGCATAACGCATAACGCAATAACGCATAACGCATAACGCGTAACGCATAACGCATAACGCATGACGCATAACGCATAACGCATAGCCCATAACGCATAACACATAGCGCATAACGCATTATGCAAAAGTCATAATGCATAAAGCATAACGCATAACGCATAACGCATAACGCATAACGCATAACGCATAACGCATAACGCATAACGCATAACGCATAACGCATAACGCATAACGCATAACGCATAACGCATAACGCATAACGCATAACGCATAACGCATAACGCATAACGCATAACGCATAACGCATAACGCATAACGCATAACGCATAACGCATAACGCATAACGCATAACGCATAACGCATAACGCATAACGCATAACGCATAACGCATAACGCATAACGCATAACGCATAACGCATAACGCATAACGCATAACGCATAACGCATAACGCATAACGCATAACGCATAACGCATAACGCATAACGCATAACGCATAACGCATAACGCATAACGCATAACGCATAACGCATAACGCATAACGCATAACGCATAACGCATAACGCATAACGCATAACGCATAACGCATAACGCATAACGCATAACGCATAACGCATAACGCATAACGCATAACGCATAACGCATAACGCATAACGCATAACGCATAACGCATAACGCATAACGCATAACGCATAACGCATAACGCATAACGCGTAATGCAAAACTCATAACGCATAACGTATAAACCATAAGGCATAACGCATAGCCCATAACGCATAACGCATAACGCATAACGCATAACGCATAACGCATAACGCATAACGCATAACGCATAACGCATAACGCATAACGCATAACGCATAACGCATAACGCATAACGCATAACGCATAACGCATAACGCATAACGCATAACGCATAACGCATAACGCATAACGCATAACGCATAACGCATAACGCATAACGCATAACGCATAACGCATAACGCATAACGCATAACGCATAACGCATAACGCATAACGCATAACGCATAACGCATAACGCATAACGCATAACGCATAACGCATAACGCATAACGCATAACGCATAACGCATAACGCATAACGCATAACGCATAACGCATAACGCATAACGCATAACGCATAACGCATAACGCATAACGCATAACGCATAACGCATAACGCGTAATGCAAAACTCATAACGCATAACGCATAACGCATAACGCATAACGCACAACGCATAACGCACAACGCATAAAGCATAACGTATAAACCATAAGGCATAACGCATAGCCCATAACGCATAACGCATAACGCATAACGCATAACGCATAACGCATAACGCATAACGCATAACGCATAACGCATAACGCATAACGCATAACGCATAACGCATAACGCATAACGCATAACGCATAACGCATAACGCATAACGCATAACGCATAACGCATAACGCATAACGCATAACACATATCGCAATAACGCATAACACATAACGCATAACACCTAACGCATAACGCACAACGCATAACGCATAACGCATAACGCATAACGCATAACGCATAACGCATAACGCATAACGCATAACGCATAACGCATAACGCATAACGCATAACGCATAACGCATAACGCATAACGCATAACGCATAACGCATAACGCATAACGCATAACGCATAAAGCATAACGCATAACGCATAACGCATAACGCATAACGCATAACGCATAACGCATAACGCATAACGCATAACGCATAACGCATAACGCATAACGCATAACGCATAACGCATAACGCATAACGCATAACGCAATAACGCATAACGCATAACGCATAACGCATAACGCATAACGCATGACGCATAACGCATAACGCATAGCCCATAACGCATAACACATAGCGCATAACGCATTATGCAAAAGTCATAATGCATAAAGCATAACGCATAACGCATAACGCATAACGCATAACGCATAACGCATAACGCATAACGCATAACGCATAACGCATAACGCATAACGCATAACGCATAACGCATAACGCATAACGCATAACGCATAACGCATAACGCATAACGCATAACGCATAACGCATAACGCATAACGCATAACGCATAACGCATAACGCATAACGCATAACGCATAACGCATAACGCATAACGCAATAACGCATAACGCATAACGCGTAACGCATAACGCATAACGCATGACGCATAACGCATAACGCATAGCCCATAACGCATAACACATAGCGCATAACGCATTATGCAAAAGTCATAATGCATAAAGCATAACGCATAACGCATAACGCATAACGCATAACGCATAACGCATAACGCATAACGCATAACGCATAACGCATAACGCATAACGCATAACGCATAACGCATAACGCATAACGCATAACGCATAACGCATAACGCATAACGCATAACGCATAACGCATAACGCATAACGCATAACGCATAACGCATAACGCATAACGCATAACGCATAACGCATAACGCATAACGCATAACGCATAACGCATAACGCATAACGCATAACGCATAACGCATAACGCATAACGCATAACGCATAACGCATAACGCATAACGCATAACGCATAACGCATAACGCATAACGCATAACGCATAACGCATAACGCATAACGCATAACGCATAACGCATAACGCATAACGCATAACGCATAACGCATAACGCATAACGCATAACGCATAACGCATAACGCATAACGCATAACGCATAACGCATAACGCATAACGCATAACGCATAACGCATAACGCATAACGCATAACGCATAACGCATAACGCATAACGCATAACGCATAACGCATAACGCATAACGCATAACGCATAACGCATAACGCATAACGCATAACGCATAACGCGTAATGCAAAACTCATAACGCATAACGTATAAACCATAAGGCATAACGCATAGCCCATAACGCATAACGCATAACGCATAACGCATAACGCATAACGCATAACGCATAACGCATAACGCATAACGCATAACGCATAACGCATAACGCATAACGCATAACGCATAACGCATAACGCATAACGCATAACGCATAACGCATAACGCATAACGCATAACGCATAACGCATAACGCATAACGCATAACGCATAACGCATAACGCATAACGCATAACGCATAACGCATAACGCATAACGCATAACGCATAACGCATAACGCATAACGCATAACGCATAACGCATAACGCATAACGCATAACGCATAACGCATAACGCATAACGCATAACGCATAACGCATAACGCATAACGCATAACGCATAACGCATAACGCGTAATGCAAAACTCATAACGCATAACGCATAACGCATAACGCATAACGCACAACGCATAACGCACAACGCATAAAGCATAACGTATAAACCATAAGGCATAACGCATAGCCCATAACGCATAACGCATAACGCATAACGCATAACGCATAACGCATAACGCATAACGCATAACGCATAACGCATAACGCATAACGCATAACGCATAACGCATAACGCATAACGCATAACGCATAACGCATAACGCATAACGCATAACGCATAACGCATAACGCATAACGCATAACGCATAACACATATCGCAATAACGCATAACACATAACGCATAACACCTAACGCATAACGCACAACGCATAACGCATAACGCATAACGCATAACGCATAACGCATAACGCATAACGCATAACGCATAACGCATAACGCATAACGCATAACGCATAACGCATAACGCATAACGCATAACGCATAACGCATAACGCATAACGCATAACGCATAACGCATAACGCATAACGCATAACGCATAACGCATAACGCATAACGCATAACGCATAACGCATAACGCATAACGCATAACGCATAACGCATAACGCATAACGCATAACGCATAACGCATAACGCATAACGCATAACGCATAACGCATAACGCATAAAACACAACGCATAACGCATAACGCATAACACATATCGCAATAACGCATAACACATAACGCATAACACCTAACGCATAACGCACAACGCACAACGCATAACGTATAAACCATAAGGCATAACGCATAATGCAAAAGTCATAACGCATAACGCATAACACATAACGCATAACGCATAACGCATAACGTATAAACCATAAGGAATAACGCATAATGCAAAAGTCATAACGCATAACGCATAACGCAAAACTCATAACGCATAACGCATAACGCATAACGCATAACGAATAACGCATAACGCATAACGCATAACGCATAACGTATAAACCAAAAGGCATAACGCATAATGCAAAAGTCATAACGCATAACGCATAACACATAACGCATAACGCATAACGCATAACGCATAACGCATAACGCATAACGCATAATGCATAACGAATAACGCATAACGCATAACGCATAACGCATAACGCATAACGCATAACGTATAAACCATAAGGCATAACGCATAATGCAAAAGTCATAACGCATAACGCATAACACATAACGCATAACGCATAACGCATAACGCATAACGCATAACGCATAACGCATAACGCATAACGCATAACGCATAACGCATAACGCATAACGCATAACGCATAACGCAAAACTCGTAACGCATAACGCATAACGCATAACGTATAAACCATAAGGCATAACGCATAATGCAAAAGTCATAACGCATAACGCATAACGCATAACGCATAACGCATAACGCATAACGCAAAACTCGTAACGCATAACGCATAACGCATAACGTATAAACCATAAGGCATAACGCATAATGCAAAAGTCATAACGCATAACGCATAACACATAACGCATAACGCATAACGCATAACGCATAACGTATAAACCATAAGGAATAACGCATAATGCAAAAGTCATAACGCATAACGCATAACGCAAAACTCATAACGCATAACGCATAACGCATAACGCATAACGCATAACGCATAACGCATAACGCATAACGCATAACGCATAACGCATAACGCATAACGCATAACGCATAACGCATAACGCATAACGCATAACGCATAACGCATAACGCATAACGCATAACGCATAACGCATAACGCATAACGCATAACGCATAACGCATAACGCATAACGCATAACGCATAACGTATAAACCATAAGGAATAACGCATAATGCAAAAGTCATAACGCATAACGCATATCGCAAAACTCATAACGCATAACGCATAACGCATAACGCATTACGAATAACGCATAACGCATAACGCATAACGCATAACGCATAACGCATGACGCATAACGCATAACGCATAGCCCATAACGCATAACACATAGCGCATAACGCATTATGCAAAAGTCATAATGCATAAAGCATAACGCATAACGCATAACGCATAACGCATAACGCATAACGCATAACGCATAACGCATAACGCATAACGCATAACGCATAACGCATAACGCATAACGCATAACGCATAACGCATAACGCATAACGCATAACGCATAACGCATAACGCATAACGCATAACGCATAACGCATAACGCATAACGCATAACGCATAACGCATAACGCATAACGCATAACGCATAACGCATAACGCAATAACGCATAACGCATAACGCGTAACGCATAACGCATAACGCATGACGCATAACGCATAACGCATAGCCCATAACGCATAACACATAGCGCATAACGCATTATGCAAAAGTCATAATGCATAAAGCATAACGCATAACGCATAACGCATAACGCATAACGCATAACGCATAACGCATAACGCATAACGCATAACGCATAACGCATAACGCATAACGCATAACGCATAACGCATAACGCATAACGCATAACGCATAACGCATAACGCATAACGCATAACGCATAACGCATAACGCATAACGCATAACGCATAACGCATAACGCATAACGCATAACGCATAACGCATAACGCATAACGCATAACGCATAACGCATAACGCATAACGCATAACGCATAACGCATAACGCATAACGCATAACGCATAACGCATAACGCATAACGCATAACGCATAACGCATAACGCATAACGCATAACGCATAACGCATAACGCATAACGCATAACGCATAACGCATAACGCATAACGCATAACGCATAACGCATAACGCATAACGCATAACGCATAACGCATAACGCATAACGCATAACGCATAACGCATAACGCATAACGCATAACGCATAACGCATAACGCATAACGCATAACGCATAACGCATAACGCATAACGCATAACGCATAACGCATAACGCATAACGCGTAATGCAAAACTCATAACGCATAACGTATAAACCATAAGGCATAACGCATAGCCCATAACGCATAACGCATAACGCATAACGCATAACGCATAACGCATAACGCATAACGCATAACGCATAACGCATAACGCATAACGCATAACGCATAACGCATAACGCATAACGCATAACGCATAACGCATAACGCATAACGCATAACGCATAACGCATAACGCATAACGCATAACGCATAACGCATAACGCATAACGCATAACGCATAACGCATAACGCATAACGCATAACGCATAACGCATAACGCATAACGCATAACGCATAACGCATAACGCATAACGCATAACGCATAACGCATAACGCATAACGCATAACGCATAACGCATAACGCATAACGCATAACGCATAACGCATAACGCATAACGCATAACGCATAACGCATAACGCATAACGCATAACGCATAACGCATAACGCATAACGCGTAATGCAAAACTCATAACGCATAACGCATAACGCATAACGCATAACGCACAACGCATAACGCACAACGCATAAAGCATAACGTATAAACCATAAGGCATAACGCATAGCCCATAACGCATAACGCATAACGCATAACGCATAACGCATAACGCATAACGCATAACGCATAACGCATAACGCATAACGCATAACGCATAACGCATAACGCATAACGCATAACGCATAACGCATAACGCATAACGCATAACGCATAACGCATAACGCATAACGCATAACGCATAACACATATCGCAATAACGCATAACACATAACGCATAACACCTAACGCATAACGCACAACGCATAACGCATAACGCATAACGCATAACGCATAACGCATAACGCATAACGCATAACGCATAACGCATAACGCATAACGCATAACGCATAACGCATAACGCATAACGCATAACGCATAACGCATAACGCATAACGCATAACGCATAACGCATAACGCATAACGCATAAAGCATAACGCATAACGCATAACGCATAACGCATAACGCATAACGCATAACGCATAACGCATAACGCATAACGCATAACGCATAACGCATAACGCATAACGCATAACGCATAACGCATAACGCATAACGCAATAACGCATAACGCATAACGCATAACGCATAACGCATAACGCATGACGCATAACGCATAACGCATAGCCCATAACGCATAACACATAGCGCATAACGCATTATGCAAAAGTCATAATGCATAAAGCATAACGCATAACGCATAACGCATAACGCATAACGCATAACGCATAACGCATAACGCATAACGCATAACGCATAACGCATAACGCATAACGCATAACGCATAACGCATAACGCATAACGCATAACGCATAACGCATAACGCATAACGCATAACGCATAACGCATAACGCATAACGCATAACGCATAACGCATAACGCATAACGCATAACGCATAACGCATAACGCATAACGCATAACGCATAACGCAATAACGCATAACGCATAACGCGTAACGCATAACGCATAACGCATGACGCATAACGCATAACGCATAGCCCATAACGCATAACACATAGCGCATAACGCATTATGCAAAAGTCATAATGCATAAAGCATAACGCATAACGCATAACGCATAACGCATAACGCATAACGCATAACGCATAACGCATAACGCATAACGCATAACGCATAACGCATAACGCATAACGCATAACGCATAACGCATAACGCATAACGCATAACGCATAACGCATAACGCATAACGCATAACGCATAACGCATAACGCATAACGCATAACGCATAACGCATAACGCATAACGCATAACGCATAACGCATAACGCATAACGCATAACGCATAACGCATAACGCATAACGCATAACGCATAACGCATAACGCATAACGCATAACGCATAACGCATAACGCATAACGCATAACGCATAACGCATAACGCATAACGCATAACGCATAACGCATAACGCATAACGCATAACGCATAACGCATAACGCATAACGCATAACGCATAACGCATAACGCATAACGCATAACGCATAACGCATAACGCATAACGCATAACGCATAACGCATAACGCATAACGCATAACGCATAACGCATAACGCATAACGCATAACGCATAACGCATAACGCATAACGCATAACGCGTAATGCAAAACTCATAACGCATAACGTATAAACCATAAGGCATAACGCATAGCCCATAACGCATAACGCATAACGCATAACGCATAACGCATAACGCATAACGCATAACGCATAACGCATAACGCATAACGCATAACGCATAACGCATAACGCATAACGCATAACGCATAACGCATAACGCATAACGCATAACGCATAACGCATAACGCATAACGCATAACGCATAACGCATAACGCATAACGCATAACGCATAACGCATAACGCATAACGCATAACGCATAACGCATAACGCATAACGCATAACGCATAACGCATAACGCATAACGCATAACGCATAACGCATAACGCATAACGCATAACGCATAACGCATAACGCATAACGCATAACGCATAACGCATAACGCATAACGCATAACGCATAACGCATAACGCATAACGCGTAATGCAAAACTCATAACGCATAACGCATAACGCATAACGCATAACGCACAACGCATAACGCACAACGCATAAAGCATAACGTATAAACCATAAGGCATAACGCATAGCCCATAACGCATAACGCATAACGCATAACGCATAACGCATAACGCATAACGCATAACGCATAACGCATAACGCATAACGCATAACGCATAACGCATAACGCATAACGCATAACGCATAACGCATAACGCATAACGCATAACGCATAACGCATAACGCATAACGCATAACGCATAACGCATAACGCATAACACATATCGCAATAACGCATAACACATAACGCATAACACCTAACGCATAACGCACAACGCATAACGCATAACGCATAACGCATAACGCATAACGCATAACGCATAACGCATAACGCATAACGCATAACGCATAACGCATAACGCATAACGCATAACGCATAACGCATAACGCATAACGCATAACGCATAACGCATAACGCATAACGCATAACGCATAACGCATAACGCATAACGCATAACGCATAACGCATAACGCATAACGCATAACGCATAACGCATAACGCATAACGCATAACGCATAACGCATAACGCATAACGCATAACGCATAACGCATAACGCATAACGCATAACGCATAACGCATAAAACACAACGCATAACGCATAACGCATAACACATATCGCAATAACGCATAACACATAACGCATAACACCTAACGCATAACGCACAACGCACAACGCATAACGTATAAACCATAAGGCATAACGCATAATGCAAAAGTCATAACGCATAACGCATAACACATAACGCATAACGCATAACGCATAACGTATAAACCATAAGGAATAACGCATAATGCAAAAGTCATAACGCATAACGCATAACGCAAAACTCATAACGCATAACGCATAACGCATAACGCATAACGAATAACGCATAACGCATAACGCATAACGTATAAACCAAAAGGCATAACGCATAATGCAAAAGTCATAACGCATAACGCATAACACATAACGCATAACGCATAACGCATAACGCATAACGCATAACGCATAACGCATAATGCATAACGAATAACGCATAACGCATAACGCATAACGCATAACGCATAACGCATAACGTATAAACCATAAGGCATAACGCATAATGCAAAAGTCATAACGCATAACGCATAACACATAACGCATAACGCATAACGCATAACGCATAACGCATAACGCATAACGCATAACGCATAACGCATAACGCATAACGCATAACGCATAACGCATAACGCAAAACTCGTAACGCATAACGCATAACGCATAACGTATAAACCATAAGGCATAACGCATAATGCAAAAGTCATAACGCATAACGCATAACGCATAACGCATAACGCATAACGCATAACGCAAAACTCGTAACGCATAACGCATAACGCATAACGTATAAACCATAAGGCATAACGCATAATGCAAAAGTCATAACGCATAACGCATAACACATAACGCATAACGCATAACGCATAACGCATAACGTATAAACCATAAGGAATAACGCATAATGCAAAAGTCATAACGCATAACGCATAACGCAAAACTCATAACGCATAACGCATAACGCATAACGCATAACGCATAACGCATAACGCATAACGCATAACGCATAACGCATAACGCATAACGCATAACGCATAACGCATAACGCATAACGCATAACGCATAACGCATAACGCATAACGCATAACGCATAACGCATAACGCATAACGCATAACGCATAACGCATAACGCATAACGCATAACGCATAACGCATAACGTATAAACCATAAGGAATAACGCATAATGCAAAAGTCATAACGCATAACGCATATCGCAAAACTCATAACGCATAACGCATAACGCATAACGCATTACGAATAACGCATAACGCATAACGCATAACGCATAACGCATAACGTATAAACCATAAGGCATAACGCATAATGCAAAAGTCATAACGCATAACGCATAACACATAACGCATAACGCATAACGCATAACGCATAACGCATAACGCATAACGCATAACGTATAAACCATAAGGAATAACGCATAATGCAAAAGTCATAACGCATAACGCATAACGCAAAACTCATAACGCACAACGCATAACGCACAACGCACAACGCACAACGCATAACGCATAACGCACAACGCATAACGCATAACGCATAACGCATAACGCATAACGCATAACGCATAACGCATAACGCATAACGCATAACGCATAACGCATAACGCATAACGCATAACGCATAACGCATAACGCATAACGCATAACGCATAACGCATAACGCATAACGCATAACGCATAACGCATAACGCATATCGCATAACGCATAACGCATAACGCATAACGCATAACGCATAACGCATAACGCATAACGCATAACGCATAACGCATAACGCATAACGCATAACGCATAACGCGTAATGCAAAACTCATAACGCATAACGCATAACGCATAACGCATAACGCATAACGCATAACGCATAACGCATAAAGCATAACGTATAAACCATAAGGCATAACGCATAACGCATAACGCATAACGCATAACGCATAACGCATAACGCATAACGCATAACGCATAACGCATAACGCATAACGCATAACGCATAAAACACAACGCATAACGCATAACGCATAACGCATAACACATATCGCAATAACGCATAACACATAACGCATAACACCTAACGCATAACGCACAACGCACAACGCATAACGCATAACGCATAACGCATAACGCATAACGCATAACGCATAACGCATAACGCATAACGCATAACGCATAACGCATAACGCATAACGCATAACGCATAACGCATAACGCATAACGCATAACGCATAACGCATAACGCATAACGCATAACGCAATAACGCATAACGCATAACGCATAACGCATAACGCATAACGCATGACGCATAACGCATAACGCATAGCCCATAACGCATAACACATAGCGCATAACGCATTATGCAAAAGTCATAATGCATAAAGCATAACGCATAACGCATAACGCATAACGCATAACGCATAACGCATAACGCATAACGCATAACGCATAACGCATAACGCATAACGCATAACGCATAACGCATAACGCATAACGCATAACGCATAACGCATAACGCATAACGCATAACGCATAACGCATAACGCATAACGCATAACGCATAACGCATAACGCATAACGCATAACGCATAACGCATAACGCATAACGCATAACGCATAACGCATAACGCATAACGCATAACGCATAACGCATAACGCATAACGCATAACGCATAACGCATAACGCATAACGCATAACGCATAACGCATAACGCATAACGCATAACGCATAACGCATAACGCATAACGCATAACGCATAACGCATAACGCATAACGCATAACGCATAACGCATAACGCATAACGCATAACGCATAACGCATAACGCATAACGCATAACGCATAACGCATAACGCATAACGCATAACGCATAACGCATAACGCATAACGCATAACGCATAACGCATAACGCATAACGCATAACGCATAACGCATAACGCATAACGCATAACGCATAACGCATAACGCATAACGCATAACGCATAACGCATAACGCATAACGCATAACGCATAACGCATAACGCATAAAGCATAACGCATAACGCATAACGCATAACGCATAACGCATAACGCATAACGCATAACGCATAACGCATAACGCATAACGCATAACGCATAACGCATAACGCATAACGCATAACGCATAACGCATAACGCATAACGCATAACGCATAACGCATAACGCATAACGCATAACGCATAACGCATAACGCATAACGCATAACGCATAACGCATAACGCATAACGCATAACGCATAACGCATAACGCATAACGCATAACGCATAACGCATAACGCATAACGCATAACGCATAACGCATAACGCATAACGCATAACGCATAACGCATAACGCATAACGCATAACGCATAACGCATAACGCATAACGCATAACGCATAACGCATAACGCATAACGCATAACGCATAACGCATAACGCATAACGCATAACGCATAACGCATAACGCATAACGCATAACGCATAACGCATAACGCATAACGCATAACGCATAACGCATAACGCATAACGCATAACGCATAACACATAGCGCATAACGCATTATGCAAAAGTCATAATGCATAAAGCATAACGCATAACGCATAACGCATAACGCATAACGCATAACGCATAACGCATAACGCATAACGCATAACGCATAACGCATAACGCATAACGCATAACGCATAACGCATAACGCATAACGCATAACGCATAACGCATAACGCATAACGCATAACGCATAACGCATAACGCATAACGCATAACGCATAACGCATAACGCATAACGCATAACGCAATAACGCATAACGCATAACGCATAACGCATAACGCATGACGCATAACGCATAACGCATAGCCCATAACGCATAACACATAGCGCATAACGCATTATGCAAAAGTCATAATGCATAAAGCATAACGCATAACGCATAACGCATAACGCATAACGCATAACGCATAACGCATAACGCATAACGCATAACGCATAACGCATAACGCATAACGCATAACGCATAACGCATAACGCATAACGCATAACGCATAACGCATAACGCATAACGCATAACGCATAACGCATAACGCATAACGCATAACGCATAACGCATAACGCATAACGCATAACGCATAACGCATAACGCATAAAACACAACGCATAACGCATAACGCATAACACATATCGCAATAACGCATAACACATAACGCATAACACCTAACGCATAACGCACAACGCACAACGCATAACGTATAAACCATAAGGCATAACGCATAATGCAAAAGTCATAACGCATAACGCATAACACATAACGCATAACGCATAACGCATAACGTATAAACCATAAGGAATAACGCATAATGCAAAAGTCATAACGCATAACGCATAACGCAAAACTCATAACGCATAACGCATAACGCATAACGCATAACGCATAACGAATAACGCATAACGCATAACGCATAACGCATAACGTATAAACCAAAAGGCATAACGCATAATGCAAAAGTCATAACGCATAACGCATAACACATAACGCATAACGCATAACGCATAACGCATAACGCATAACGCATAACGCATAATGCATAACGAATAACGCATAACGCATAACGCATAACGCATAACGCATAACGCATAACGTATAAACCATAAGGCATAAAGCATAATGCAAAAGTCATAACGCATAACGCATAACACATAACGCATAACGCATAACGCATAACGCATAACGCATAACGCATAACGCATAACGCATAACGCATAACGCATAACGCATAACGCATAACGCAAAACTCGTAACGCATAACGCATAACGCATAACGTATAAACCATAAGGCATAACGCATAATGCAAAAGTCATAACGCATAACGCATAACGCATAACGCATAACGCATAACGCATAACGCATAACGCAAAACTCGTAACGCATAACGCATAACGCATAACGTATAAACCATAAGGCATAACGCATAATGCAAAAGTCATAACGCATAACGCATAACACATAACCCATAACGCATAACGCATAACGCATAACGTATAAACCATAAGGAATAACGCATAATGCAAAAGTCATAACGCATAACGCATAACGCAAAACTCATAACGCATAACGCATAACGCATAACGCATAACGCATAACGCATAACGCATAACGCATAACGCATAACGCATAACGCATAACGCATAACGCATAACGCATAACGCATAACGCATAACGCATAACGTATAAACCATAAGGAATAACGCATAATGCAAAAGTCATAACGCATAACGCATATCGCAAAACTCATAACGCATAACGCATAACGCATAACGAATAACGCATAACGCATAACGCATAACGCATAACGCATAACGTATAAACCATAAGGCATAACGCATAATGCAAAAGTCATAACGCATAACGCATAACACATAACGCATAACGCATAACGCATAACGCATAACGCATAACGCATAACGCATAACGCATAACGTATAAACCATAAGGAATAACGCATAATGCAAAAGTCATAACGCATAACGCATAACGCAAAACTCATAACGCACAACGCATAACGCACAACGCACAACGCACAACGCATAACGCATAACGCACAACGCATAACGCATAACGCATAACGCATAACGCATAACGCATAACGCATAACGCATAACGCATAACGCATAACGCATAACGCATAACGCATAACGCATAACGCATAACGCATAACGCATAACGCATAACGCATAACGCATAACGCATAACGCATAACGCATAACGCATAACGCATAACGCATAACGCATAACGCATAACGCATAACGCATAACGCATAACGCATAACGCATAACGCATAACGCATAACGCATAACGCATAACGCATAACGCATAACGCATAACGCATAACGCATAACGCATAACGCATAACGCATAACGCATAACGCATAACGCATAACGCATAACGCATAACGCATAACGCATAACGCATAACGCATAACGCATAACGCATAACGCATAACGCATAACGCATAACGCATAACGCATAACGCATAACGCATAACGCATAACGCATAACCCATAACCCATAACGCAAATAACGCTTAACGCAAAACGCATAACGCATAACGCATAACGCTTAACGCGAAACGCAAAACGCATAACGCATAACGCATAACGCATAACGCATAACGCATAACGCATAACGCATTACGCATAACGCATAACGCATAACGCATAACGCATAACGCATAACGCATAACGCATAACGCATAACGCATAACGCATAACGCATAACGCATAACGCATAACGCATAACGCATAACGCATAACGCATAACGCATAACGCATAACGCATAACGCATAACGCATAACGCATAACGCATAACGCATAACGCATAACGCATAACGCATAACGCATAACGCATAACGCATAACGCATAACGCATAACGCATAACGCATAACGCATAACGCATAACGCATAACGCATAACGCATAACGCATAAAACACAACGCATAACGCATAACGCATAACACATATCGCAATAACCCATAACACATAACGCATAACACCTAACGCATAACGCACAACGCACAACGCATAACGTATAAACCATAAGGCATAACGCATAATGCAAAAGTCATAACGCATAACGCATAACGCATAACGCATAACGCATAACGCATAACGCATAACGCATAACGCATAACGCATAACGCATAACGCATAACGCATAACGCATAACGCATAACGCATAACGCATAACGCATAACGCATAACGCATAACGAATAACGCATAACGCATAACGCATAACGCATAACGCATAAAGCATAACGCATAACGCATAACGCATAACGCATAACGCATAACGCATAACGCATAACGCATAACGCATAACGCATAACGCATAACGGATAAAGCATAACGCATAACGCATAACGCATAACGCATAACGCATAACGCATAACGCATAACGCATAACGCATAACTCATAATGCAAAAGTCATAACGCATAACGCATAACGCATAACGCATAACGCATAACGCATAACTCATAATGCAAAAGTCATAACGCATAACGCATAACGCATAACGCATAACGCATAACGCATAACGCATAACGCATAACGCATAACGCATAACGCATAACGCATAACGCATAACGCATAACGCATAACGCATAACGCATAACGCATAACGCATAACGCATAACGCATAACGCATAACGTATAAACCATAAGGAATAACGCATAATGCAAAAGTCATAACGCATAACGCATATCGCAAAACTCATAACGCATAACGCATAACGCATAACGAATAACGCATAACGCATAACGCATAACGCATAACGCATAACGTATAAACCATAAGGCATAACGCATAATGCAAAAGTCATAACGCATAACGCATAACACATAACGCATAACGCATAACGCATAACGCATAACGCATAACGCATAACGCATAACGCATAACGTATAAACCATAAGGAATAACGCATAATGCAAAAGTCATAACGCATAACGCATAACGCAAAACTCATAACGCACAACGCATAACGCACAACGCACAACGCACAACGCATAACGCATAACGCACAACGCATAACGCATAACGCATAACGCATAACGCATAACGCATAACGCATAACGCATAACGCATAACGCATAACGCATAACGCATAACGCATAACGCATAACGCATAACGCATAACGCATAACGCATAACGCATAACGCATAACGCATAACGCATAACGCATAACGCATAACGCATAACGCATAACGCATAACGCATAACGCATAACGCATAACGCATAACGCATAACGCATAACGCATAACGCATAACGCATAACGCATAACGCATAACGCATAACGCATAACGCATAACGCATAACGCATAACGCATAACGCATAACGCATAACGCATAACGCATAACGCATAACCCATAACCCATAACGCAAATAACGCTTAACGCAAAACGCATAACGCATAACGCATAACGCTTAACGCGAAACGCAAAACGCATAACGCATAACGCATAACGCATAACGCATAACGCATAACGCATAACGCATTACGCATAACCCATAACGCATAACGCATAACGCATAACGCATAACGCATAACGCATAACGCATAACGCATAACGCATAACGCATAACGCATAACGCATAACGCATAACGCATAACGCATAACGCATAACGCATAACGCATAACGCATAACGCATAACGCATAACGCATAACGCATAACGCATAACGCATAACGCATAACGCATAACGCATAACGCATAACGCATAACGCATAACGCATAACGCATAACGCATAACGCATAACGCATAACGCATAACGCATAACGCATAACGCATAACGCATAAAGCATAACGCATAACGCATAACGCATAACGCATAACGCATAACGCATAACGCATAACGCATAACGCATAACGCATAACGCATAACGCATAACGCATAACGCATAACGCATAACGCATAACGGATAAAGCATAACGCATAACGCATAACGCATAACGCATAACGCATAACGCATAACGCATAACGCATAACTCATAATGCAAAAGTCATAACGCATAACGCATAACGCATAACTCATAATGCAAAAGTCATAACGCATAACGCATAACGCATAACGCATAACGCATAACGCATAACGCATAACGCATAACGCATAACGCATAACGCATAACGCATAACGCATAACGCATAACGCATAACGCATAACGCATAACGCATAACGCATAACGCATAACGCATAACGCATAACGCATAACGCATAACGCATAACGCATAACGCATAACGCATAACGCATAACGCATAACGCATAACGCATAACGCATAACGCATAACGCATAACGCATAACGCATAACCCATAACCCATAACGCAAATAACGCTTAACGCAAAACGCATAACGCATAACGCATAACGCTTAACGCGAAACGCAAAACGCATAACGCATAACGCATAACGCATAACGCATAACGCATAACGCATAACGCATAACGCATAACGCATTACGCATAACGCATAACGCATAACGCATAACGCATAACGCATAACGCATAACGCATAACGCATAACGCATAACGCATAACGCATAGCCCATAACGCATAACACATAGCGCATAACGCATTATGCAAAAGTCATAATGCATAACGTATAACGCATAACGCATAACGCATAACGCATAACGCATAACGCATAACGCATAACGCATAACGCATAACGCATAACGCATAACGCATAACGCATAACGCATAACGCATAACGCATAACGCATAACGCATAACGCATAACGCATAACGCATAACGCATAACGCATAACGCATAACGCATAACGCATAACGCATAACGCATAACGCATAACGCATAACGCATAACGCATAACGCATAACGCATAACGCATAACGCATAACGCATAACGCATAACGCATAACGCATAACGCATAACGCATAACGCATAACGCATAACGCATAACGCATAACGCATAACGCATAACGCATAACGCATAACGCATAACGCATAACGCATAGCGCATAACGCATAACGCATAAAACACAACGCATAACGCATAACGCATAACGCATAACACATATCGCAATAACGCATAACACATAACGCATAACACCTAACGCATAACGCACAACGCACAACGCATAACGTATAAACCATAAGGCATAACGCATAATGCAAAAGTCATAACGCATAACGCATAACCCATAACCCATAACGCATAACGCATAACGCATAACGTATAAACCATAAGGAATAACGCATAATGCAAAAGTCATAACGCATAACGCATAACGCAAAACTCATAACGCATAACGCATAACGCATAACGCATAACGAATAACGCATAACGCATAACGCATAACGCATAACGCATAACGCATAACGCATAACGCATAACGCATAACGCATAGCCCATAACGCATAACACATAGCGCATAACGCATTATGCAAAAGTCATAATGCATAACGTATAACGCATAACGCATAACGCATAACGCATAACGCATAACGCATAACGCATAACGCATAACGCATAACGCATAACGCATAACGCATAACGCATAACGCATAACGCATAACGCATAACGCATAACGCATAACGCATAACGCATAACGCATAACGCATAACGCATAACGCATAACGCATAACGCATAACGCATAACGCATAACGCATAACGCATAACGCATAACGCATAACGCATAACGCATAACGCATAACGCATAACGCATAACGCATAACGCATAACGCATAACGCATAACGCATAACGCATAACGCATAACGCATAACGCATAACGCATAACCCATAACCCATAACGCAAATAACGCTTAACGCAAAACGCATAACGCATAACGCATAACGCTTAACGCGAAACGCAAAACGCATAACGCATAACGCATAACGCATAACGCATAACGCATAACGCATAACGCATAACGCATTACGCATAACGCATAACGCATAACGCATATCGCATAACGCATAACGCATAACGCATAACGCATAACGCATAACGCATAACGCATAACGCATAACGCATAACGCATAACGCATAACGCATAACGCATAACGCATAACGCATAACGCATAACGCATAACGCATAACGCATAACGCATAACGCATAACGCATAACGCATAACGCATAACGCATAACGCATAACGCATAACGCATAACGCATTACGCATAACGCATAACGCATAACGCATAACGCATAACGCATAACGCATAACGCATAACGCATAACGCATAACGCATAACGCATAACGCATAACGCATAACGCATAACGCATAACGCATAACGCATAACGCATAACGCATAACGCATAACGCATAACGCATAACGCATAACGCATAACGCATAACGCATAACGCATAACGCATAACGCATAACGCATAACGCATAACGCATAACGCATAACGCATAACGCATAACGCATAACGCATAACGCATAACGCATAACGCATAACGCATAACGCATAACGCATGACGCATAACGCATAAAACACAACGCATAACGCATAATGCATAACGCATAACACATATCGCAATAACGCATAACACATAACGCATAACACCTAACGCATAACGCACAACGCACAACGCATAACGTATAAACCATAAGGCATAACGCATAATGCAAAAGTCATAACGCATAACGCATAACGCATAACGCATAACGCATAACGCATAACGCATAACGCATAACGCATAACGCATAACGCATAACGCATAACGCATAACGCATAACGCATAACGCATAACGCATAACGCATAACGCATAACGCATAACGCATAACGCATAACGCATAACGCATAACGCATAACGCATAACGCATAACGCATAACGCATAACGCATAACGCATAACGCATAACGCATAACGCATAACGCATAACGCATAACGCATAACGCATAACGCATAACGCATAACGCATAACGCATAACGCATAACGCATAACGCATAACGCATAACGCATAACGCATAACGCATAACGCATAACGCATAACGCATAACGCATAACGCATAACGCATAACGCATAACGCATAACGCATAACGCATAACGCATAACGCATAACGCATAACGCATAACGCATAACGCATAACGCATAACGCATAACGCATAACGCATAACGCATAACGCATAACGCATAACGCATAACGCATAAAACACAACGCATAACGCATAACGCATAACGCATAACACATATCGCAATAACGCATAACACATAACGCATAACACCTAACGCATAACGCACAACGCACAACGCATAACGTATAAACCATAAGGCATAACGCATAATGCAAAAGTCATAACGCATAACGCATAACGCATAACGCATAACGCATAACGCATAACGCATAACGCATAACGCATAACGCATAACGCATAACGCATAACGCATAACGCATAACGCATAACGCATAACGCATAACGCATAACGCATAACGCATAACGCATAACGCATAACGCATAACGCATAAAGCATAACGCATAACGCATAACGCATAACGCATAACGCATAACGCATAACGCATAACGCATAACGCATAACGCATAACGCATAACGGATAAAGCATAACGCATAACGCATAACGCATAACGCATTACGCATAACGCATAACGCATAACGCATAACGCATAACTCATAATGCAAAAGTCATAACGCATAACGCATAACGCATAACGCATAACGCATAACGCATAACTCATAATGCAAAAGTCATAACGCATAACGCATAACGCATAACGCATAACGCATAACGCATAACGCATAACGCATAACGCATAACGCATAACGCATAACGCATAACGCATAACGCATAACGCATAACGCATAACGCATAACGCATAACGCATAACGCATAACGCATAACGCATAACGCATAACGCATAACGCATAACGCATAACGCATAACGCATAACGCATAACGCATAACGCATAACGCATAACGCATAACGCATAACGCATAACGCATAACGCATAACGCATAACGCATAACGCATAACGCATAACGCATAACGCATAACGCATAACGCATAACGCATAACGCATAACGCATAACGCATAACCCATAACGCAAATAACGCTTAACGCAAAACGCATAACGCATAACGCATAACGCTTAACGCGAAACGCAAAACGCATAACGCATAACGCATAACGCATAACGCATAACGCATAACGCATAACGCATAACGCATTACGCATAACGCATAACGCATAACGCATATCGCATAACGCATTACGCATAACGCATAACGCATAACGCATAACGCATAACGCATAACGCATAACGCATAACGCATAACGCATAACGCATAACGCATAACGCATAACGCATAACGCATAACGCATAACGCATAACGCATAACGCATAACGCATAACGCATAACGCATAACGCATAACGCATAACGCATAACGCATAACGCATTACGCATAACGCATAACGCATAACGCATAACGCATAACGCATAACGCATAACGCATAACGCATAACGCATAACGCATAACGCATAACGCATAACGCATAACGCATAACGCATAACGCATAACGCATAACGCATAACGCATAACGCATAACGCATAACGCATAACGCATAACGCATAACGCATTACGCATAACGCATAACGCATAACGCATAACGCATAACGCATAACGCATAACGCATAACGCATAACGCATAACGCATAACGCATAACGCATAACGCATAACGCATAACGCATAACGCATAACGCATAACCCATAATCCATAACGCAAATAACGCTTAACGCAAAACGCATAACGCATAACGCATAACGCTTAACGCGAAACGCAAAACGCATAACGCATAACGCATAACGCATAACGCATAACGCATAACGCATAACGCATAACGCATAACGCATTACGCATAACGCATAACGCATAACGCATATCGCATAACGCATAACGCATAACGCATAACGCATAACGCATAACGCATAACGCATAACGCATAACGCATAACGCATAACGCATAACGCATAACGCATAACGCATAACGCATAACGCATAACGCATAACGCATAACGCATAACGCATAACGCATAACGCATAACGCATAACGCATAACGCATAACGCATAACGCATAACGCATAACGCATAACGCATTACGCATAACGCATAACGCATAACGCATAACGCATAACGCATAACGCATAACGCATAACGCATAACGCATAACGCATAACGCATAACGCATAACGCATAACGCATAACGCATAACGCATAACGCATAACGCATAACGCATAACGCATAACGCATAACGCATAACGCATAACGCATAACGCATAACGCATAACGCATAACGCATAACGCATAACGCATAACGCATAACGCATAACGCATAACGCATAACGCATAACGCATAACGCATAACGCATAACGCATAACGCATAACGCATAACGCATAACGCATAACGCATAACGCATAACGCATAACGCATAACGCATAACGCATAACGCATAACGCATAACGCATAAAACACAACGCATAACGCATAACGCATAACGCATAACGCATAACACATATCGCAATAACGCATAACACATAACGCATAACACCTAACGCATAACGCACAACGCACAACGCATAACGTATAAACCATAAGGCATAACGCATAATGCAAAAGTCATAACGCATAACGCATAACGCATAACGCATAACGCATAACGCATAACGCATAACGCATAACGCATAACGCATAACGCATAACGCATAACGCATAACGCATAACGCATAACGCATAACGCATAACGCATTACGCATAACGCATAACGCATAACGCATAACGCATAACGCATAACGCATAACGCATAACGCATAACGCATAACGCATAACGCATAACGCATAACGCATAACGCATAACGCATAACGCATAACGCATAACGCATAACGCATAACGCATAACGCATAACGCATAACGCATAACGCATAACGCATAACGCATAAAACACAACGCATAACGCATAATGCATAACGCATAACACATATCGCAATAACGCATAACACATAACGCATAACACCTAACGCATAACGCACAACGCACAACGCATAACGTATAAACCATAAGGCATAACGCATAATGCAAAAGTCATAACGCATAACGCATAACGCATAACGCATAACGCATAACGCATAACGCATAACGCATAACGCATAACGCATAACGCATAACGCATAACGCATAACGCATAACGCATAACGCATAACGCATAACGCATAACGCATAACGCATAACGCATAACGCATAACGCATAACGCATAACGCATAACGCATAACGCATAACGCATAACGCATAACGCATAACGCATAAAACACAACGCATAACGCATAATGCATAACGCATAACACATATCGCAATAACGCATAACACATAACGCATAACACCTAACGCATAACGCACAACGCACAACGCATAACGTATAAACCATAAGGCATAACGCATAATGCAAAAGTCATAACGCATAACGCATAACGCATAACGCATAACGCATAACGCATAACGCATAACGCATAACGCATAACGCATAACGCATAACGCATAACGCATAACGCATAACGCATAACGCATAACGCATAACGCATAACGCATAACGCATAACGCATAACGCATAACGCATAACGCATAACGCATAACGCATAACGCATAACGCATAACGCATAACGCATAACGCATAACGCATAACGCATAACGCATAACGCATAACGCATAACGCATAACGCATAACCCATAATCCATAACGCAAATAACGCTTAACGCAAAACGCATAACGCATAACGCATAACGCTTAACGCGAAACGCAAAACGCATAACGCATAACGCATAACGCATAACGCATAACGCATAACGCATAACGCATAACGCATAACGCATTACGCATAACGCATAACGCATAACGCATATCGCATAACGCATAACGCATAACGCATAACGCATAACGCATAACGCATAACGCATAACGCATAACGCATAACGCATAACGCATAACGCATAACGCATAACGCATAACGCATAACGCATAACGCATAACGCATAACGCATAACGCATAACGCATAACGCATAACGCATAACGCATAACGCATAACGCATAACGCATAACGCATAACGCATAACGCATAACGCATAACGCATAACGCATAACGCATAACGCATAACGCATAACGCATAACGCATAACGCATAACGCATAACGCATAACGCATAACGCATAACGCATAACGCATAACGCATAACGCATAACGCATAACGCATAACGCATAACGCATAACGCATAACGCATAACGCATAACGCATAACGCATTACGCATAACGCATAACGCATAACGCATAACGCATAACGCATAACGCATAACGCATAACGCATAACGCATAACGCATAACGCATAACGCATAACGCATAACGCATAACGCATAACGCATAACGCATAACGCATAACGCATAACGCATAACGCATAACGCATAACGCATAACGCATAACGCATAACGCATAACGCATAACGCATAACGCATAACGCATAACGCATAACGCATAACGCATAACGCACAACGCACAACGCATAACGTATAAACCATAAGGCATAACGCATAATGCAAAAGTCATAACGCATAACGCATAACGCATAACGCATAACGCATAACGCATAACGCATAACGCATAACGCATAACGCATAACGCATAACGCATAACGCATAACGCATAACGCATAACGCATAACGCATAACGCATAACGCATAACGCATAACGCATAACGCATAACGCATAACGCATAACGCATAACGCATAACGCATAAAGCATAACGCATAACGCATAACGCATAACGCATAACGCATAACGCATAACGCATAACGCATAACGCATAACGCATAACGCATAACGCATAACGGATAAAGCATAACGCATAACGCATAACGCATAACGCATAACGCATAACGCATAACGCATAACGCATAACGCATAACTCATAATGCAAAAGTCATAACGCATAACGCATAACGCATAACGCATAACGCATAACGCATAACTCATAATGCAAAAGTCATAACGCATAACGCATAACGCATAACGCATAACGCATAACGCATAACGCATAACGCATAACGCATAACGCATAACGCATAACGCATAACGCATAACGCATAACGCATAACGCATAACGCATAACGCATAACGCATAACGCATAACGCATAACGCATAACGCATAACGCATAACGCATAACGCATAACGCATAACGCATAACGCATAACGCATAACGCATAACGCATAACGCATAACGCATAACGCATAACGCATAACCCATAACCCATAACGCAAATAACGCTTAACGCATAACGCATAACGCTTAACGCGAAACGCAAAACGCATAACGCATAACGCATAACGCATAACGCATAACGCATAACGCATAACGCATAACGCATAACGCATAACGCATAACGCATAACGCATTACGCATAACGCATAACGCATAACGCATAACGCATAACGCATAACGCATAACGCATAACGCATAACGCATAACGCATAACGCATAGCCCATAACGCATAACACATAGCGCATAACGCATTATGCAAAAGTCATAATGCATAACGTATAACGCATAACGCATAACGCATAACGCATAACGCATAACGCATAACGCATAACGCATAACGCATAACGCATAACGCATAACGCATAACGCATAACGCATAACGCATAACGCATAACGCATAACGCATAACGCATAACGCATAACGCATAACGCATAACGCATAACGCATAACGCATAACGCATAACGCATAACGCATAACGCATAACGCATAACGCATAACGCATAACGCATAACGCATAACGCATAACGGATAACGCATAACGCATAACGCATAACGCATAACGCATAACGCATAACGCATAACGCATAACGCATAACGCATAACGCATAACGCATAACGCATAACGCATAACGCATAACGCATAACGCATAACGCATAAAACACAACGCATAACGCATAACGCATAACGCATAACACATATCGCAATAACGCATAACACATAACGCATAACACCTAACGCATAACGCACAACGCACAACGCATAACGTATAAACCATAAGGCATAACGCATAATGCAAAAGTCATAACGCATAACGCATAACCCATAACCCATAACGCATAACGCATAACGTATAAACCATAAGGAATAACGCATAATGCAAAAGTCATAACGCATAACGCATAACGCAAAACTCATAACGCATAACGCATAACGCATAACGCATAACGAATAACGCATAACGCATAACGCATAACGCATAACGCATAACGCATAACGCATAATGCATAACGCATAACGCATAACGCATAGCCCATAACGCATAACACATAGCGCATAACGCATTATGCAAAAGTCATAATGCATAACGTATAACGCATAACGCATAACGCATAACGCATAACGCATAACGCATGACGCATAACGCATAACGCATAACGCATAACGCATAACGCATAACGCATAACGCATAACGCATAACGCGTAACGCATAACGCATAACGCATAACGCATAACGCATAACGCATAACGCATAACGCATAACGCATAACGCATAACGCATAACGCATAACGCATAACGCATAACGCATAACGCATAACGCATAAC
The DNA here is from genome assembly GCF_051020765.1 of Lasioglossum baleicum. Taxonomy (NCBI): domain Eukaryota; kingdom Metazoa; phylum Arthropoda; class Insecta; order Hymenoptera; family Halictidae; genus Lasioglossum; species Lasioglossum baleicum. The sequence continues at coordinate 120,234 of NW_027469259.1, forward strand.
GCATAACGCATAACGCATAAAACACAACGCATAACGCATAATGCATAACGCATAACACATATCGCAATAACGCATAACACATAACGCATAACACCTAACGCATAACGCACAACGCACAACGCATAACGTATAAACCATAAGGCATAACGCATAATGCAAAAGTCATAACGCATAACGCATAACGCATAACGCATAACGCATAACGCATAACGCATAACGCATAACGCATAACGCATAACGCATAACGCATAACGCATAACGCATAACGCATAACGCATAACGCATAACGCATAACGCATAACGCATAACGCATAACGCATAACGCATAACGCATAACGCATAACGCATAACGCATAACGCATAACGCATAACGCATAACGCATAACGCATAACGCATAACGCATAACGCATAACGCATAACGCATAACGCATAACGCATAACGCATAACGCATAACGCATAACGCATAACGCATAACGCATAACGCATAACCCATAATCCATAACGCAAATAACGCTTAACGCAAAACGCATAACGCATAACGCATAACGCTTAACGCGAAACGCAAAACGCATAACGCATAACGCATAACGCATAACGCATAACGCATAACGCATAACGCATAACGCATAACGCATTACGCATAACGCATAACGCATAACGCATATCGCATAACGCATAACGCATAACGCATAACGCATAACGCATAACGCATAACGCATAACGCATAACGCATAACGCATAACGCATAACGCATAACGCATAACGCATAACGCATAACGCATAACGCATAACGCATAACGCATAACGCATAACGCATAACGCATAACGCATAACGCATAACGCATAACGCATAACGCATAACGCATAACGCATTACGCATAACGCATAACGCATAACGCATAACGCATAACGCATAACGCATAACGCATAACGCATAACGCATAACGCATAACGCATAACGCATAACGCATAACGCATAACGCATAACGCATAACGCATAACGCATAACGCATAACGCATAACGCATAACGCATAACGCATAACGCATAACGCATAACGCATAACGCATAACGCATAACGCATAACGCATAACGCATAACGCATAACGCATAACGCATAACGCATAACGCATAACGCATAACGCATAACGCATAACGGATAAAGCATAACGCATAACGCATAACGCATAACGCATAACGCATAACGCATAACGCATAACGCATAACTCATAATGCAAAAGTCATAACGCATAACGCATAACGCATAACGCATAACGCATAACTCATAATGCAAAAGTCATAACGCATAACGCATAACGCATAACGCATAACGCATAACGCATAACGCATAACGCATAACGCATAACGCATAACGCATAACGCATAACGCATAACGCATAACGCATAACGCATAACGCATAACGCATAACGCATAACGCATAACGCATAACGCATAACGCATAACGCATAACGCATAACGCATAACGCATAACGCATAACGCATAACGCATAACGCATAACGCATAACGCATAACCCATAACCCATAACGCAAATAACGCTTAACGCATAACGCATAACGCTTAACGCGAAACGCAAAACGCATAACGCATAACGCATAACGCATAACGCATAACGCATAACGCATAACGCATAACGCATAACGCATAACGCATTACGCATAACGCATAACGCATAACGCATAACGCATAACGCATAACGCATAACGCATAACGCATAACGCATAGCCCATAACGCATAACACATAGCGCATAACGCATTATGCAAAAGTCATAATGCATAACGTATAACGCATAACGCATAACGCATAACGCATAACGCATAACGCATAACGCATAACGCATAACGCATAACGCATAACGCATAACGCATAACGCATAACGCATAACGCATAACGCATAACGCATAACGCATAACGCATAACGCATAACGCATAACGCATAACGCATAACGCATAACGCATAACGCATAACGCATAACGCATAACGCATAACGCATAACGCATAACGCATAACGCATAACGCATAACGCATAACGCATAACGCATAACGCATAACGCATAACGCATAACGCATAACGCATAACGCATAACGCATAACGCATAACGCATAACGCATAACGCATAAAACACAACGCATAACGCATAACGCATAACGCATAACACATATCGCAATAACGCATAACACATAACGCATAACACCTAACGCATAACGCACAACGCACAACGCATAACGTATAAACCATAAGGCATAACGCATAATGCAAAAGTCATAACGCATAACGCATAACCCATAACCCATAACGCATAACGCATAACGCATAACGTATAAACCATAAGGAATAACGCATAATGCAAAAGTCATAACGCATAACGCATAACGCAAAACTCATAACGCATAACGCATAACGCATAACGCATAACGAATAACGCATAACGCATAACGCATAACGCATAACGCATAACGCATAACGCATAACGCATAACGCATAACGCATAACGCATAGCCCATAACGCATAACACATAGCGCATAACGCATTATGCAAAAGTCATAATGCATAACGTATAACGCATAACGCATAACGCATAACGCATAACGCATAACGCATGACGCATAACGCATAACGCATAACGCATAACGCATAACGCATAACGCATAACGCATAACGCATAACGCATAACGCATAACGCATAACGCATAACGCATAACGCATAACGCATAACGCATAACGCATAACGCATAACGCATAACGCATAACGCATAACGCATAACGCATAACGCATAACGCATAACGCATAACGCATAACGCATAACGCATAACCCATAACCCATAACGCAAATAACGCTTAACGCATAACGCATAACGCTTAACGCGAAACGCAAAACGCATAACGCATAACGCATAACGCATAACGCATAACGCATAACGCATAACGCATAACGCATAACGCATTACGCATAACGCATAACGCATAACGCATAACGCATAACGCATAACGCATAACGCATAACGCATAACGCATAACGCATAACGCATAGCCCATAACGCATAACACATAGCGCATAACGCATTATGCAAAAGTCATAATGCATAACGTATAACGCATAACGCATAACGCATAACGCATAACGCATAACGCATAACGCATAACGCATAACGCATAACGCATAACGCATAACGCATAACGCATAACGCATAACGCATAACGCATAACGCATAACGCATAACGCATAACGCATAACGCATAACGCATAACGCATAACGCATAACGCATAACGCATAACGCATAACGCATAACGCATAACGCATAACGCATAACGCATAACGCATAACGCATAACGCATAACGCATAACGCATAACGCATAACGCATAACGCATAACGCATAAAACACAACGCATAACGCATAATGCATAACGCATAACACATATCGCAATAACGCATAACACATAACGCATAACACCTAACGCATAACGCACAACGCACAACGCATAACGTATAAACCATAAGGCATAACGCATAATGCAAAAGTCATAACGCATAACGCATAACGCATAACGCATAACGCATAACGCATAACGCATAACGCATAACGCATAACGCATAACGCATAACGCATAACGCATAACGCATAACGCATAACGCATAACGCATAACGCATAACGCATAACGCATAACGCATAACGCATAACGCATAACGCATAACGCATAACGCATAACGCATAACGCATAACGCATAACGCATAACGCATAACGCATAACGCATGTGGCATAAGCATAACGCATAAGGCATAACGCATAACGCATAACGCATAACGCATAACGCATAACGCATAACGCATAACGCATAACGCATAACGCATAACGCATAACCCATAACCCATAACGCAAATAACGCTTAACGCATATCGCATAACGCATAACGCATAACGCATAACGCATAACGCATAACGCATAACGCATAACGCATAACGCATAACGCATAACGCATAACGCATAACGCATAACGCATAACGCATAACGCATAACGCATAACGCATAACGCATAACGCATAACGCATAACGCATAACGCATAACGCATAACGCATAACGCATAACGCATAACGCATAACGCATAACGCATAACGCATAACGCATAAAACACAACGCATAACGCATAACGCATAACGCATAACACATATCGCAATAACGCATAACACATAACGCATAACACCTAACGCATAACGCACAACGCACAACGCATAACGTATAAACCATAAGGCATAACGCATAATGCAAAAGTCATAACGCATAACGCATAACCCATAACCCATAACGCATAACGCATAACGCATAACGTATAAACCATAAGGAATAACGCATAATGCAAAAGTCATAACGCATAACGCATAACGCAAAACTCATAACGCATAACGCATAACGCATAACGCATAACGAATAACGCATAACGCATAACGCATAACGCATAACGCATAACGCATAACGCATAACGCATAACGCATAACGCATAACGCATAGCCCATAACGCATAACACATAGCGCATAACGCATTATGCAAAAGTCATAATGCATAACGTATAACGCATAACGCATAACGCATAACGCATAACGCATAACGCATGACGCATAACGCATAACGCATAACGCATAACGCATAACGCATAACGCATAACGCATAACGCATAACGCATAACGCATAACGCATAACGCATAACGCATAACGCATAACGCATAACGCATAACGCATAACGCATAACGCATAACGCATAACGCATAACGCATAACGCATAACGCATAACGCATAACGCATAACGCATAACGCATAACGCATAACGCATAACGCATAACCCATAACCCATAACGCAAATAACGCTTAACGCATAACGCAAACGCTTAACGCATAACGCATAACGCTTAACGCGAAACGCAAAACGCATAACGCATAACGCATAACGCATAACGCATAACGCATAACGCATAACGCATAACGCATAACGCATTACGCATAACGCATAACGCATAACGCATAACGCATAACGCATAACGCATAACGCATAACGCATAACGCATAACGCATAACGCATAGCCCATAACGCATAACACATAGCGCATAACGCATTATGCAAAAGTCATAATGCATAACGTATAACGCATAACGCATAACGCATAACGCATAACGCATAACGCATAACGCATAACGCATAACGCATAACGCATAACGCATAACGCATAACGCATAACGCATAACGCATAACGCATAACGCATAACGCATAACGCATAACGCATAACGCATAACGCATAACGCATAACGCATAACGCATAACGCATAACGCATAACGCATAACGCATAACGCATAACGCATAACGCATAACGCATAACGCATAACGCATAACGCATAACGCATAACGCATAACGCATAACGCATAACGCATAACGCATAACGCATAACGCATAACGCATAACGCATAACGCATAACGCATAACGCATAACGCATAACGCATAAAACACAACGCATAACGCATAACGCATAACGCATAACACATATCGCAATAACGCATAACACATAACGCATAACACCTAACGCATAACGCACAACGCACAACGCATAACGTATAAACCATAAGGCATAACGCATAATGCAAAAGTCATAACGCATAACGCATAACCCATAACCCATAACGCATAACGCATAACGCATAACGTATAAACCATAAGGAATAACGCATAATGCAAAAGTCATAACGCATAACGCATAACGCAAAACTCATAACGCATAACGCATAACGCATAACGCATAACGAATAACGCATAACGCATAACGCATAACGCATAACGCATAACGCATAACGCATAACGCATAACGCATAACGCATAACGCATAGCCCATAACGCATAACACATAGCGCATAACGCATTATGCAAAAGTCATAATGCATAACGTATAACGCATAACGCATAACGCATAACGCATAACGCATAACGCATGACGCATAACGCATAACGCATAACGCATAACGCATAACGCATAACGCATAACGCATAACGCATAACGCATAACGCATAACGCGTAACGCATAACGCATAACGCATAACGCATAACGCATAACGCATAACGCATAACGCATAACGCATAACGCATAACGCATAACGCATAACGCATAACGCATAACGCATAACGCATAACGCATAACGCATAACGCATAACGCATAACGCATAACGCATAACGCATAACCCATAACCCATAACGCAAATAACGCTTAACGCAAAACGCATAACGCATAACGCATAACGCTTAACGCGAAACGCAAAACGCATAACGCATAACGCATAACGCATAACGCATAACGCATAACGCATAACGCATAACGCATAACGCATAACGCATTACGCATAACGCATAACGCATAACGCATATCGCATAACGCATAACGCATAACGCATAACGCATAACGCATAACGCATAACGCATAACGCATAACGCATAACGCATAACGCATAACGCACAACGCACAACGCATAACGCATAACGCATAACGCATAACGCATAACGCATAACGCATAACGCATAACGCATAACGCATTACGCATAACGCATAACGCATAACGCATAACGCATAACGCATAACGCATAACGCATAACGCATAACGCATAACGCATAACGCATAACGCATAACGCATAACGCATAACGCATAACGCATAACGCATAACGCATAACGCATAACGCATAACGCATAACGCATAACGCATAACGCATAACGCATAACGCATAACGCATAACGCATAACGCATAACGCATAACGCATAACGCATAACGCATAACGCATAACGCATAACGCATAACGCATAACGCATAACGCATAACGCATAAAACACAACGCATAACGCATAATGCATAACGCATAACACATATCGCAATAACGCATAACACATAACGCATAACACCTAACGCATAACGCACAACGCACAACGCATAACGTATAAACCATAAGGCATAACGCATAATGCAAAAGTCATAACGCATAACGCATAACGCATAACGCATAACGCATAACGCATAACGCATAACGCATAACGCATAACGCATAACGCATAACGCATAACGCATAACGCATAACGCATAACGCATAACGCATAACGCATAACGCATAACGCATAACGCATAACGCATAACGCATAACGCATAACGCATAACGCATAACGCATAACGCATAACGCATAACGCATAACGCATAACGCATAACGCATGTGGCATAAGCATAACGCATAACGCATAACGCATAACGCATAACGCATAACGCATAACGCATAACGCATAACGCATAACGCATAACGCATAACGCATAACGCATAACCCATAACCCATAACGCAAATAACGCTTAACGCATATCGCATAACGCATAACGCATAACGCATAACGCATAACGCATAACGCATAACGCATAACGCATAACGCATAACGCATAACGCATAACGCATAACGCATAACGCATAACGCATAACGCATAACGCATAACGCATAACGCATAACGCATAACGCATAACGCATAACGCATAACGCATAACGCATAACGCATAACGCATAACGCATAACGCATAACGCATAACGCATAACGCATAACGCATAACGCATAACGCATAACGCATAACGCATTACGCATAACGCATAACGCATAACGCATAACGCATAACGCATAACGCATAACGCATAACGCATAACGCATAACGCATAACGCATAACGCATAACGCATAACGCATAACGCATAACGCATAACGCATAACGCATAACGCATAACGCATAACGCATAACGCATAACGCATAACGCATAACGCATAACGCATAACGCATAACGCATAACGCATAACGCATAACGCATAACGCATAACGCATAACGCATAACGCATAACGCATAACGCATAACGCATAACGCATAACGCATAACGCATAACGCATAACGCATAACGCATAACGCATAACGCATAACGCATAACGCATAACGCATAACGCATAACGCATAACGCATAACGCATAACGCATAACGCATAACGCATAAAACACAACGCATAACGCATAACGCATAACGCATAACACATATCGCAATAACGCATAACACATAACGCATAACACCTAACGCATAACGCACAACGCACAACGCATAACGTATAAACCATAAGGCATAACGCATAATGCAAAAGTCATAACGCATAACGCATAACGCATAACGCATAACGCATAACGCATAACGCATAACGCATAACGCATAACGCATAACGCATAACGCATAACGCATAACGCATAACGCATAACGCATAACGCATAACGCATAACGCATAACGCATAACGCATAACGCATAACGCATAACTCATAATGCAAAAGTCATAACGCATAACGCATAACGCATAACGCATAACGCATAACGCATAACTCATAATGCAAAAGTCATAACGCATAACGCATAACGCATAACGCATAACGCATAACGCATAACGCATAACGCATAACGCATAACGCATAACGCATAACGCATAACGGATAAAGCATAACGCATAACGCATAACGCATAACGCATAACGCATAACGCATAACGCATAACGCATAACGCATAACGCATAACTCATAATGCAAAAGTCATAACGCATAACGCATAACGCATAACGCATAACGCATAACGCATAACTCATAATGCAAAAGTCATAACGCATAACGCATAACGCATAACGCATAACGCATAACGCATAACGCATAACGCATAACGCATAACGCATAACGCATAACGCATAACGCATAACGCATAACGCATAACGCATAACGCATAACGCATAACGCATAACGCATAACGCATAACGCATAACGCATAACGCATAACGCATAACGCATAACGCATAACGCATAACGCATAACGCATAACGCATAACGCATAACCCATAACCCATAACGCAAATAACGCTTAACGCATAACGCATAACGCTTAACGCGAAACGCAAAACGCATAACGCATAACGCATAACGCATAACGCATAACGCATAACGCATAACGCATAACGCATAACGCATAACGCATAACGCATAACGCATTACGCATAACGCATAACGCATAACGCATAACGCATAACGCATAACGCATAACGCATAACGCATAACGCATAACGCATAGCCCATAACGCATAACACATAGCGCATAACGCATTATGCAAAAGTCATAATGCATAACGTATAACGCATAACGCATAACGCATAACGCATAACGCATAACGCATAACGCATAACGCATAACGCATAACGCATAACGCATAACGCATAACGCATAACGCATAACGCATAACGCATAACGCATAACGCATAACGCATAACGCATAACGCATAACGCATAACGCATAACGCATAACGCATAACGCATAACGCATAACGCATAACGCATAACGCATAACGCATAACGCATAACGCATTACGCATAACGCATAACGCATAACGCATATCGCATAACGCATAACGCATAACGCATAACGCATAACGCATAACGCATAACGCATAACGCATAACGCATAACGCATAACGCATAACGCACAACGCACAACGCATAACGTATAAACCATAAGGCATAACGCATAATGCAAAAGTCATATCGCATAACGCATAACCCATAACCCATAACGCATAACGCATAACGCATAACGTATAAACCATAAGGAATAACGCATAATGCAAAAGTCATAACGCATAACGCATAACGCAAAACTCATAACGCATAACGCATAACGCATAACGCATAACGAATAACGCATAACGCATAACGCATAACGCATAACGCATAACGCATAACGCATAACGCATAACGCATAACGCATAGCCCATAACGCATAACACATAGCGCATAACGCATTATGCAAAAGTCATAATGCATAACGTATAACGCATAACGCATAACGCATAACGCATAACGCATAACGCATAACGCATAACGCATAACGCATAACGCATAACGCATAACGCATAACGCATAACGCATAACGCATAACGCATAACCCATAACCCATAACGCAAATAACGCTTAACGCAAAACGCATAACGCATAACGCATAACGCTTAACGCGAAACGCAAAACGCATAACGCATACCGCATAACGCATAACGCATAACGCATAACGCATAACGCATAACGCATAACGCATTACGCATAACGCATAACGCATAACGCATATCGCATAACGCATAACGCATAACGCATAACGCATAACGCATAACGCATAACGCATAACGCATAACGCATAACGCATAACGCATAACGCATAACGCATAACGCATAACGCATAACGCATAACGCATAACGCATAACGCATAACGCATAACGCATAACGCATAACGCATAACGCATAACGCATAACGCATAACGCATAAAACACAACGCATAACGCATAACACATATCGCAATAACGCATAACACATAACGCATAACACCTAACGCATAACGCACAACGCACAACGCATAACGTATAAACCATAAGGCATAACGCATAATGCAAAAGTCATAACGCATAACGCATAACGCATAACGCATAACGCATAACGCATAACGCATAACGCATAACGCATAACGCATAACGCATAACGCATAACGCATAACGCATAACGCATAACGCATAACGCATAACGCATAACGCATAACGCATAACGCATAACGCATAACGCATAACGCATAACGCATAACGCATAACGCATAACGCATAACGCATAACGCATAACGCATAACGCATAACGCATAACCCATAACCCATAACGCAAATAACGCTTAACGCAAAACGCATAACGCATAACGCATAACGCTTAACGCGAAACGCAAAACGCATAACGCATAACGCATAACGCATAACGCATAACGCATAACGCATAACGCATTACGCATAACGCATAACGCATAACGCATAACGCATAACGCATAACGCATAACGCATAACGCATAACGCATAACGCATAGCCCATAACGCATAACACATAGCGCATAACGCATTATGCAAAAGTCATAATGCATAACGTATAACGCATAACGCATAACGCATAACGCATAACGCATAACGCATAACGCATAACGCATAACGCATAACGCATAACGCATAACGCATAACGCATAACGCATAACGCATAACGCATAACGCATTACGCATAACGCATAACGCATAACGCATAACGCATAACGCATAACGCATAACGCATAACGCATAACGCATAACGCATAACGCATAACGCATAACGCATAACGCATAACGCATAACGCATAACGCATAACGCATAACGCATAACGCATAACGCATAACGCATAACCCATAACCCATAACGCAAATAACGCTTAACGCAAAACGCATAACGCATAACGCATAACGCTTAACGCGAAACGCAAAACGCATAACGCATAACGCATAACGCATAACGCATAACGCATAACGCATAACGCATTACGCATAACGCATAACGCATAACGCATAACGCATAACGCATAACGCATAACGCATAACGCATAACGCATAACGCATAACGCATAGCCCATAACGCATAACACATAGCGCATAACGCATTATGCAAAAGTCATAATGCATAACGTATAACGCATAACGCATAACGCATAACGCATAACGCATAACGCATAACGCATAACGCATAACGCATAACGCATAACGCATAACGCATAACGCATTACGCATAACGCATAACGCATAACGCATAACGCATAACGCATAACGCATAACGCATAACGCATAACGCATAACGCATAACGCATAACGCATAACGCATAACGCATAACGCATAACGCATAACGCATAACGCATAACGCATAACGCATAACGCATAACGCATAACGCATAACGCATAACGCATAACGCATAACGCATAAAACACAACGCATAACGCATAACGCATAACGCATAACACATATCGCAATAACGCATAACACATAACGCATAACACCTAACGCATAACGTACAACGCACAACGCATAACGTATAAACCATAAGGCATAACGCATAATGCAAAAGTCATATCGCATAACGCATAACGCATAACGCATAACGCATAACGCATAACGCATAACACATATCGCAATAACGCATAACACATAACGCATAACACCTAACGCATAACGCACAACGCACAACGCATAACGTATAAACCATAAGGCATAACGCATAATGCAAAAGTCATAACGCATAACGCATAACCCATAACCCATAACGCATAACGCATAACGCATAACGTATAAACCATAAGGAATAACGCATAATGCAAAAGTCATAACGCATAACGCATAACGCAAAACTCATAACGCATAACGCATAACGCATAACGCATAACGAATAACGCATAACGCATAACGCATAACGCATAACGCATAACGCATAACGCATAACGCATAACGCATAACGCATAGCCCATAACGCATAACACATAGCGCATAACGCATTATGCAAAAGTCATAATGCATAACGTATAACGCATAACGCATAACGCATAACGCATAACGCATAACGCATAACGCATAACGCATAACGCATAACGCATAACGCATAACGCATAACGCATAACGCATAACGCATAACGCATAACGCATAACGCATAACGCATAACGCATAACGCATAACGCATAACGCATAACGCATAACGCATAACGCATAACGCATAACGCATAACGCATAACGCATAACGCATAACGCATAACGCATAACGCATAACGCATAACGCATAACCCATAACCCATAACGCAAATAACGCTTAACGCAAAACGCATAACGCATAACGCATAACGCTTAACGCGAAACGCAAAACGCATAACGCATAACGCATAACGCATAACGCATAACGCATAACGCATAACGCATAACGCATAACGCATAACGCATAACGCATTACGCATAACGCATAACGCATAACGCATATCGCATAACGCATAACGCATAACGCATAACGCATAACGCATAACGCATAACGCATAACGCATAACGCATAACGCATAACGCATAACGCATAACGCATAACGCATAACGCATAACGCATAACGCATAACGCATAACGCATAACGCATAACGCATAACGCATAACGCATAACGCATAACGCATAACGCATAACGCATAACGCATAACGCATAACGCATAACGCATAACGCATAACGCATAACGCATAACGCATAACGCATAACGCATAACGCATAAAACACAACGCATAACGCATAACGCATAACGCATAACACATATCGCAATAACGCATAACACATAACGCATAACACCTAACGCATAACGCACAACGCACAACGCATAACGTATAAACCATAAGGCATAACGCATAATGCAAAAGTCATAACGCATAACGCATAACGCATAACGCATAACGCATAACGCATAACGCATAACGCATAACGCATAACGCATAACGCATAACGCATAACGCATAACGCATAACGCATAACGCTTAACGCGAAACGCAAAACGCATAACGCATAACGCATAACGCATAACGCATAACGCATAACGCACAACGCATAACGCATAACGCATAACGCATTACGCATAACGCATAACGCATAACGCATAACGCATAACGCATAACGCATAACGCATAACGCATAACGCATAACGCATAACGCATAACGCATAACGCATAACGCATAACGCATAACGCATAACGCATAACGCATAACGCATAACGCATAACGCATAACGCATAACGCATAACGCATAACGCATAACGCATAACGCATAAAACACAACGCATAACGCATAACGCATAACACATATCGCAATAACGCATAACACATAACGCATAACACCTAACGCCTAACGTACAACGCACAACGCATAACGTATAAACCATAAGGCATAACGCATAATGCAAAAGTCATATCGCATAACGCATAACGCATAACGCATAACGCATAACGCATAACGCATAACGCATAACGCATAACGCATAACGCATAACACATATCGCAATAACGCATAACACATAACGCATAACACCTAACGCATAACGCACAACGCACAACGCATAACGTATAAACCATAAGGCATAACGCATAATGCAAAAGTCATAACGCATAACGCATAACCCATAACCCATAACGCATAACGCATAACGCATAACGTATAAACCATAAGGAATAACGCATAATGCAAAAGTCATAACGCATAACGCATAACGCAAAACTCATAACGCATAACGCATAACGCATAACGCATAACGAATAACGCATAACGCATAACGCATAACGCATAACGCATAACGCATAACGCATAACGCATAACGCATAACGCATAACGCATAGCCCATAACGCATAACACATAGCGCATAACGCATTATGCAAAAGTCATAATGCATAACGTATAACGCATAACGCATAACGCATAACGCATAACGCATAACGCATAACGCATAACGCATAACGCATAACGCATAACGCATAACGCATAACGCATAACGCATAACGCATAACGCATAACGCATAACGCATAACGCATAACGCATAACGCATAACGCATAACGCATAACGCATAACGCATAACGCATTACGCATAACTCATAACGCATAACGCATAACGCATAACGCATAACGCATAACGCATAACGCATAACGCATAACGCATAACGCATAACGCATAACGCATAACGCATAACCCATAACCCATAACGCAAATAACGCTTAACGCAAAACGCATAACGCATAACGCATAACGCTTAACGCGAAACGCAAAACGCATAACGCATAACGCATAACGCATAACGCATAACGCATAACGCATAACGCATAACGCATAACGCATTACGCATAACGCATAACGCATAACGCATATCGCATAACGCATAACGCATAACGCATAACGCATAACGCATAACGCATAACGCATAACGCATAACCCATAACCCATAACGCAAATAACGCTTAACGCAAAACGCATAACGCATAACGCATAACGCTTAACGCGAAACGCAAAACGCATAACGCATAACGCATAACGCATAACGCATAACGCATAACGCATAACGCATAACGCATAACGCATTACGCATAACGCATAACGCATAACGCATATCGCATAACGCATAACGCATAACGCATAACGCATAACGCATAACGCATAACGCATAACGCATAACGCATAACGCATAACGCATAACGCATAACGCATAACGCATAACGCATAACGCATAACGCATAACGCATAACGCATAACGCATAACGCATAACGCATAACGCATAACGCATAACGCATAACGCATAACGCATAACGCATAACGCATAACGCATAACGCATAACGCATAACGCATAACGCATAACGCATAACGCATAACGCATAACGCATAACGCATAACGCATAACGCATAACGCATAACGCATAACGCATAACGCATAACGCATAACGCATAACGCATAACGCATAAAACACAACGCATAACGCATAACGCATAACGCATAACACATATCGCAATAACGCATAACACATAACGCATAACACCTAACGCATAACGCACTACGTACAACGCATAACGTATAAACCATAAGGCATAACGCATAATGCAAAAGTCATAACGCATAACGCATAACGCATAACGCATAACGCATAACGCATAACGCATAACGCATAACGCATAACGCATAACGCATAACGCATAACGCATAACGCATCACGCATAACGCATAACGCATAACGCATAACGCATAACGCATAACGCATAACGCATAACGCATAACGCATAACGCATAACGCATAACGCATAACGCATAACGCATAACGCATAACGCATAACGCATAACGCATAACGCATAACGCATAACGCATAACGCATAACGCATAACGCATAACGCATAACGCATAACGCATAACGCATAACGCATAACGCATAACGCATAACGCATAACGCATAACGCATAACGCATAACGCATAACGCATAACCCATAACCCATAACGCAAATAACGCTTAACGCAAAACGCATAACGCATAACGCATAACGCTTAACGCGAAACGCAAAACGCATAACGCATAACGCATAACGCATAACGCATAACGCATAACGCATTACGCATAACGCATAACGCATAACGCATAACGCATAACGCATAACGCATAACGCATAACGCATAACGCATAACGCATAACGCATAGCCCATAACGCATAACACATAGCGCATAACGCATTATGCAAAAGTCATAATGCATAACGTATAACGCATAACGCATAACGCATAACGCATAACGCATAACGCATAACGCATAACGCATAACGCATAACGCATAACGCATAACGCATAACGCATAACGCATAACGCATAACGCATAACGCATAACGCATAACGCATAACGCATAACGCATAACGCATAACGCATAACGCATAACGCATAACGCATAACGCATAACGCATAACGCATAACGCATAACGCATAACCCATAATCCATAACGCAAATAACGCTTAACGCAAAACGCATAACGCATAACGCATAACGCTTAACGCGAAACGCAAAACGCATAACGCATAACGCATAACGCATAACGCATAACGCATAACGCATAACGCATAACGCATAACGCATTACGCATAACGCATAACGCATAACGCATAAGGCATAAGGCATAACGCATAACGCATAACGCATAACGCATAACGCATAACGGATAACGCATAACGCATAACGCATAACGCATAACGCATAACGCATAACGCATAACGCATAACGCATAACGCATAACGCATAACGCATAAAACACAACGCATAACGCATAACGCATAACGCATAACACATATCGCAATAACGCATAACACATAACGCATAACACCTAACGCATAACGCACAACGCATAACACCTAACGCATAACGCACAACGCACAACGCATAACGTATAAACCATAAGGCATAACGCATAATGCAAAAGTCATATCGCATAACGCATAACGCATAACGCATAACGCATAACGCATAACGCATAACGCATAACGCATTACGCATAACGCATAACGCATAACGCATAACGCATAACGCATAACGCATAACGCATAACGCATAACGCATAACGCATAACGCATAGCCCATAACGCATAACACATAGC
The DNA here is from genome assembly GCF_051020765.1 of Lasioglossum baleicum. Lineage (NCBI taxonomy): Eukaryota > Metazoa > Arthropoda > Insecta > Hymenoptera > Halictidae > Lasioglossum > Lasioglossum baleicum. The sequence continues at coordinate 137,351 of NW_027469259.1, forward strand.
GCATAACGCATTATGCAAAAGTCATAATGCATAACGTATAACGCATAACGCATAACGCATAACGCATAACGCATAACGCATAACGCATAACGCATAACGCATAACGCATAACGCATAACGCATAACGCATAACGCATAACGCATAACGCATAACGCATAACGCATAACGCATAACGCATAACGCATAACGCATAACGCATAACGCATAACGCATAACGCATAACGCATAAAACACAACGCATAACGCATAACGCATAACGCATAACACATATCGCAATAACGCATAACACATAACGCATAACACCTAACGCATAACGTACAACGCACAACGCATAACGTATAAACCATAAGGCATAACGCATAATGCAAAAGTCATATCGCATAACGCATAACGCATAACGCATAACGCATAACGCATAACGCATAACGCATAACACATATCGCAATAACGCATAACACATAACGCATAACACCTAACGCATAACGCACAACGCACAACGCATAACGTATAAACCATAAGGCATAACGCATAATGCAAAAGTCATAACGCATAACGCATAACCCATAACCCATAACGCATAACGCATAACGCATAACGTATAAACCATAAGGAATAACGCATAATGCAAAAGTCATAACGCATAACGCATAACGCAAAACTCATAACGCATAACGCATAACGCATAACGCATAACGAATAACGCATAACGCATAACGCATAACGCATAACGCATAACGCATAACGCATAACGCATAACGCATAACGCATAACGCATAGCCCATAACGCATAACACATAGCGCATAACGCATTATGCAAAAGTCATAATGCATAACGTATAACGCATAACGCATAACGCATAACGCATAACGCAGAACGCATAACGCATAACGCATAACGCATAACGCATAACGCATAACGCATAACGCATAACGCATAACGCATAACGCATAACGCATAACGCATAACGCATAACGCATAACGCATAACGCATAACCCATAACCCATAACGCAAATAACGCTTAACGCAAAACGCATAACGCATAACGCATAACGCTTAACGCGAAACGCAAAACGCATAACGCATAACGCATAACGCATAACGCATAACGCATAACGCATAACGCATAACGCATAACGCATAACGCATAACGCATAACGCATAACGCATAACGCATTACGCATAACGCATAACGCATAACGCATAACGCATAACGCATAACGCATAACGCATAACGCATAACGCATAACGCATAACGCATAACGCATAGCCCATAACGCATAACACATAGCGCATAACGCATTATGCAAAAGTCATAATGCATAACGTATAACGCATAACGCATAACGCATAACGCATAACGCATAACGCATAACGCATAACGCATAACGCATAACGCATAACGCATAACGCATAACGCATAACGCATAACGCATAACGCATAACGCATAACGCATAACGCATAACGCATAACGCATAACGCATAACGCATAACGCATAACGCATAACGCATAACGCATAACGCATAACGCATAACGCATAACGCATAACGCATAAAACACAACGCATAACGCATAACGCATAACGCATAACACATATCGCAATAACGCATAACACATAACGCATAACACCTAACGCATAACGTACAACGCACAACGCATAACGTATAAACCATAAGGCATAACGCATAATGCAAAAGTCATATCGCATAACGCATAACGCATAACGCATAACGCATAACGCATAACGCATAACGCATAACACATATCGCAATAACGCATAACACATAACGCATAACACCTAACGCATAACGCACAACGCACAACGCATAACGTATAAACCATAAGGCATAACGCATAATGCAAAAGTCATAACGCATAACGCATAACCCATAACCCATAACGCATAACGCATAACGCATAACGTATAAACCATAAGGAATAACGCATAATGCAAAAGTCATAACGCATAACGCATAACGCAAAACTCATAACGCATAACGCATAACGCATAACGCATAACGAATAACGCATAACGCATAACGCATAACGCATAACGCATAACGCATAACGCATAACGCATAACGCATAACGCATAACGCATAGCCCATAACGCATAACACATAGCGCATAACGCATTATGCAAAAGTCATAATGCATAACGTATAACGCATAACGCATAACGCATAACGCATAACGCAGAACGCATAACGCATAACGCATAACGCATAACGCATAACGCATAACGCATAACGCATAACGCATAACGCATAACGCATAACGCATAACGCATAACGCATAACGCATAACGCATAACGCATAACGCATAACGCATAACGCATAACGCATAACGCATAACGCATAACGCATAACGCATAACGCATAACGCATAACGCATAACGCATAACGCATAACGCATAACGCATAACGCATAACGCATAACGCATAACGCATAACGCATAACGCATAACGCATAACCCATAACCCATAACGCAAATAACGCTTAACGCAAAACGCATAACGCATAACGCATAACGCTTAACGCGAAACGCAAAACGCATAACGCATAACGCATAACGCATAACGCATAACGCATAACGCATAACGCATAACGCATAACGCATAACGCATTACGCATAACGCATAACGCATAACGCATATCGCATAACGCATAACGCATAACGCATAACGCATAACGCATAACGCATAACGCATAACGCATAACGCATAACGCATAACGCATAACGCATAACGCATAACGCATAGCCCATAACGCATAACACATAGCGCATAACGCATTATGCAAAAGTCATAATGCATAACGTATAACGCATAACGCATAACGCATAACGCATAACGCATAACGCATAACGCATAACGCATAACGCATAACGCATAACGCATAACGCATAACGCATAACGCATAACGCATAACGCATAACGCATAACGCATAACGCATAACGCATAACGCATAACGCATAACGCATAACGCATAACGCATAACGCATAACGCATAACGCATAACGCATAAAACACAACGCATAACGCATAACGCATAACACATATCGCAATAACGCATAACACATAACGCATAACACCTAACGCATAACGTACAACGCACAACGCATAACGTATAAACCATAAGGCATAACGCATAATGCAAAAGTCATATCGCATAACGCATAACGCATAACGCATAACGCATAACGCATAACGCATAACACATATCGCAATAACGCATAACACATAACGCATAACACCTAACGCATAACGCACAACGCACAACGCATAACGTATAAACCATAAGGCATAACGCATAATGCAAAAGTCATAACGCATAACGCATAACCCATAACCCATAACGCATAACGCATAACGCATAACGTATAAACCATAAGGAATAACGCATAATGCAAAAGTCATAACGCATAACGCATAACGCAAAACTCATAACGCATAACGCATAACGCATAACGCATAACGAATAACGCATAACGCATAACGCATAACGCATAACGCATAACGCATAACGCATAACGCATAACGCATAACGCATAACGCATAACGCATAACGCATAACGCATAACGCATAACGCATAACGCATAACGCATAACGCATAACGCATAACGCATAACGCATAACGCATAACGCATAACGCATAACGCATAACGCATAACGCACAACGCACAACGCATAACGTATAAACCATAAGGCATAACGCATAATGCAAAAGTCATATCGCATAACGCATAACGCATAACGCATAACGCATAACGCATAACGCATAACGCATAACGCATAACGCATAACGCATAACGCATAACGCATAACGCATAACGCATAACGCATAACGCATAACGCATAACGCATAACGCATAACGCATAACGCATAACGCATAACGCATAACGCATAACGCATAACGCATAACGCATAACGCATAACGCATAACGCATAACGCATAACGCATAACGCATAACGCATAACGCATAACGCATAACGCATAACGCATAACGCATAACGCATAACGCATAACGCATAACGCATAACGCATAACGCATAACGCATAACGCATAACGCATAACGCATAACGCATAACGCATAACGCATAACCCATAACCCATAACGCAAATAACGCTTAACGCAAAACGCATAACGCATAACGCATAACGCTTAACGCGAAACGCAAAACGCATAACGCATAACGCATAACGCATAACGCATAACGCATAACGCATTACGCATAACGCATAACGCATAACGCATAACGCATAACGCATAACGCATAACGCATAACGCATAACGCATAACGCATAACGCATAACGCATAACGCATAACGCATAACGCATAACGCATAACGCATAACGCATAACGCATAACGCATAACGCATAACGCATAAAACACAACGCATAACGCATAACGCATAACGCATAACACATATCGCAATAACGCATAACACATAACGCATAACACCTAACGCATAACGTACAACGCACAACGCATAACGTATAAACCATAAGGCATAACGCATAATGCAAAAGTCATATCGCATAACGCATAACGCATAACGCATAACGCATAACGCATAACGCATAACGCATAACACATATCGCAATAACGCATAACACATAACGCATAACACCTAACGCATAACGCACAACGCACAACGCATAACGTATAAACCATAAGGCATAACGCATAATGCAAAAGTCATAACGCATAACGCATAACCCATAACCCATAACGCATAACGCATAACGCATAACGTATAAACCATAAGGAATAACGCATAATGCAAAAGTCATAACGCATAACGCATAACGCAAAACTCATAACGCATAACGCATAACGCATAACGCATAACGAATAACGCATAACGCATAACGCATAACGCATAACGCATAACGCATAACGCATAACGCATAACGCATAACGCATAACGCATAGCCCATAACGCATAACACATAGCGCATAACGCATTATGCAAAAGTCATAATGCATAACGTATAACGCATAACGCATAACGCATAACGCATAACGCAGAACGCATAACGCATAACGCATAACGCATAACGCATAACGCATAACGCATAACGCATAACGCATAACGCATAACGCATAACGCATAACGCATAACGCATAACGCATAACGCATAACGCATAACCCATAACCCATAACGCAAATAACGCTTAACGCAAAACGCATAACGCATAACGCATAACGCTTAACGCGAAACGCAAAACGCATAACGCATAACGCATAACGCATAACGCATAACGCATAACGCATAACGCATAACGCATAACGCATAACGCATAACGCATAACGCATAACGCATAACGCATAACGCATTACGCATAACGCATAACGCATAACGCATAACGCATAACGCATAACGCATAACGCATAACGCATAACGCATAACGCATAACGCATAGCCCATAACGCATAACACATAGCGCATAACGCATTATGCAAAAGTCATAATGCATAACGTATAACGCATAACGCATAACGCATAACGCATAACGCATAACGCATAACGCATAACGCATAACGCATAACGCATAACGCATAACGCATAACGCATAACGCATAACGCATAACGCATAACGCATAACGCATAACGCATAACGCATAACGCATAACGCATAACGCATAACGCATAACGCATAACGCATAACGCATAACGCATAACGCATAACGCATAAAACACAACGCATAACGCATAACGCATAACGCATAACACATATCGCAATAACGCATAACACATAACGCATAACACCTAACGCATAACGTACAACGCACAACGCATAACGTATAAACCATAAGGCATAACGCATAATGCAAAAGTCATATCGCATAACGCATAACGCATAACGCATAACGCATAACGCATAACGCATAACGCATAACACATATCGCAATAACGCATAACACATAACGCATAACACCTAACGCATAACGCACAACGCACAACGCATAACGTATAAACCATAAGGCATAACGCATAATGCAAAAGTCATAACGCATAACGCATAACCCATAACCCATAACGCATAACGCATAACGCATAACGTATAAACCATAAGGAATAACGCATAATGCAAAAGTCATAACGCATAACGCATAACGCAAAACTCATAACGCATAACGCATAACGCATAACGCATAACGCATAACGAATAACGCATAACGCATAACGCATAACGCATAACGCATAACGCATAACGCATAACGCATAACGCATAACGCATAACGCATAGCCCATAACGCATAACACATAGCGCATAACGCATTATGCAAAAGTCATAATGCATAACGTATAACGCATAACGCATAACGCATAACGCATAACGCAGAACGCATAACGCATAACGCATAACGCATAACGCATAACGCATAACGCATAACGCATAACGCATAACGCATAACGCATAACGCATAACGCATAACGCATAACGCATAACGCATAACGCATAACGCATAACGCATAACGCATAACGCATAACGCATAACGCATAACGCATAACGCATAACGCATAACGCATAACGCATAACGCATAACGCATAACGCATAACGCATAACGCATAACGCATAACGCATAACGCATAACGCATAACGCATAACGCATAACGCATAACGCATAACCCATAACCCATAACGCAAATAACGCTTAACGCAAAACGCATAACGCATAACGCATAACGCTTAACGCGAAACGCAAAACGCATAACGCATAACGCATAACGCATAACGCATAACGCATAACGCATAACGCATAACGCATAACGCATAACGCATTACGCATAACGCATAACGCATAACGCATATCGCATAACGCATAACGCATAACGCATAACGCATAACGCATAACGCATAACGCATAACGCATAACGCATAACGCATAACGCATAACGCATAACGCATAACGCATAGCCCATAACGCATAACACATAGCGCATAACGCATTATGCAAAAGTCATAATGCATAACGTATAACGCATAACGCATAACGCATAACGCATAACGCATAACGCATAACGCATAACGCATAACGCATAACGCATAACGCATAACGCATAACGCATAACGCATAACGCATAACGCATAACGCATAACGCATAACGCATAACGCATAACGCATAACGCATAACGCATAACGCATAACGCATAACGCATAACGCATAAAACACAACGCATAACGCATAACGCATAACACATATCGCAATAACGCATAACACATAACGCATAACACCTAACGCATAACGTACAACGCACAACGCATAACGTATAAACCATAAGGCATAACGCATAATGCAAAAGTCATATCGCATAACGCATAACGCATAACGCATAACGCATAACGCATAACGCATAACACATATCGCAATAACGCATAACACATAACGCATAACACCTAACGCATAACGCACAACGCACAACGCATAACGTATAAACCATAAGGCATAACGCATAATGCAAAAGTCATAACGCATAACGCATAACCCATAACCCATAACGCATAACGCATAACGTATAAACCATAAGGAATAACGCATAATGCAAAAGTCATAACGCATAACGCATAACGCAAAACTCATAACGCATAACGCATAACGCATAACGCATAACGAATAACGCATAACGCATAACGCATAACGCATAACGCATAACGCATAACGCATAACGCATAACGCATAACGCATAACGCATAACGCATAACGCATAACGCATAACGCATAACGCATAACGCATAACGCATAACGCATAACGCATAACGCATAACACATATCGCAATAACGCATAACACATAACGCATAACACCTAACGCATAACGCACAACGCACAACGCATAACGTATAAACCATAAGGCATAACGCATAATGCAAAAGTCATAACGCATAACGCATAACCCATAACCCATAACGCATAACGCATAACGTATAAACCATAAGGAATAACGCATAATGCAAAAGTCATAACGCATAACGCATAACGCAAAACTCATAACGCATAACGCATAACGCATAACGCATAACGCATAACGCATAACGCATAACGCATAACGCATAACGCATAACGCATAACGCATAACGCATAACGCATAACGCATAACGCATAACGCATAACGCATAACGCATAACGCATAACGCATAACGCATAACGCATAACGCATAACGCATAACGCATAACGCATAACGCATAACGCATAACGCATAACGCATAACGCATAACCCATAACCCATAACGCAAATAACGCTTAACGCAAAACGCATAACGCATAACGCATAACGCTTAACGCGAAACGCAAAACGCATAACGCATAACGCATAACGCATAACGCATAACGCATAACGCATTACGCATAACGCATAACGCATAACGCATAACGCATAACGCATAACGCATAACGCATAACGCATAACGCATAACGCATAACGCATAACGCATAACGCATAACGCATAACGCATAACGCATAACGCATAACGCATAACGCATAACGCATAACGCATAACGCATAACGCATAACGCATAACGCATAACGCATAACGCATAAAACACAACGCATAACGCATAACGCATAACGCATAACACATATCGCAATAACGCATAACACATAACGCATAACACCTAACGCATAACGTACAACGCACAACGCATAACGTATAAACCATAAGGCATAACGCATAATGCAAAAGTCATATCGCATAACGCATAACGCATAACGCATAACGCATAACGCATAACGCATAACGCATAACACATATCGCAATAACGCATAACACATAACGCATAACACCTAACGCATAACGCACAACGCACAACGCATAACGTATAAACCATAAGGCATAACGCATAATGCAAAAGTCATAACGCATAACGCATAACCCATAACCCATAACGCATAACGCATAACGCATAACGTATAAACCATAAGGAATAACGCATAATGCAAAAGTCATAACGCATAACGCATAACGCAAAACTCATAACGCATAACGCATAACGCATAACGCATAACGAATAACGCATAACGCATAACGCATAACGCATAACGCATAACGCATAACGCATAACGCATAACGCATAACGCATAACGCATAGCCCATAACGCATAACACATAGCGCATAACGCATTATGCAAAAGTCATAATGCATAACGTATAACGCATAACGCATAACGCATAACGCATAACGCAGAACGCATAACGCATAACGCATAACGCATAACGCATAACGCATAACGCATAACGCATAACGCATAACGCATAACGCATAACGCATAACGCATAACGCATAACGCATAACGCATAACCCATAACCCATAACGCAAATAACGCTTAACGCAAAACGCATAACGCATAACGCATAACGCTTAACGCGAAACGCAAAACGCATAACGCATAACGCATAACGCATAACGCATAACGCATAACGCATAACGCATAACGCATAACGCATAACGCATAACGCATAACGCATAACGCATAACGCATAACGCATTACGCATAACGCATAACGCATAACGCATAACGCATAACGCATAACGCATAACGCATAACGCATAACGCATAACGCATAACGCATAGCCCATAACGCATAACACATAGCGCATAACGCATTATGCAAAAGTCATAATGCATAACGTATAACGCATAACGCATAACGCATAACGCATAACGCATAACGCATAACGCATAACGCATAACGCATAACGCATAACGCATAACGCATAACGCATAACGCATAACGCATAACGCATAACGCATAACGCATAACGCATAACGCATAACGCATAACGCATAACGCATAACGCATAACGCATAACGCATAACGCATAACGCATAACGCATAACGCATAAAACACAACGCATAACGCATAACGCATAACGCATAACACATATCGCAATAACGCATAACACATAACGCATAACACCTAACGCATAACGTACAACGCACAACGCATAACGTATAAACCATAAGGCATAACGCATAATGCAAAAGTCATATCGCATAACGCATAACGCATAACGCATAACGCATAACGCATAACGCATAACGCATAACACATATCGCAATAACGCATAACACATAACGCATAACACCTAACGCATAACGCACAACGCACAACGCATAACGTATAAACCATAAGGCATAACGCATAATGCAAAAGTCATAACGCATAACGCATAACCCATAACCCATAACGCATAACGCATAACGCATAACGTATAAACCATAAGGAATAACGCATAATGCAAAAGTCATAACGCATAACGCATAACGCAAAACTCATAACGCATAACGCATAACGCATAACGCATAACGCATAACGAATAACGCATAACGCATAACGCATAACGCATAACGCATAACGCATAACGCATAACGCATAACGCATAACGCATAACGCATAGCCCATAACGCATAACACATAGCGCATAACGCATTATGCAAAAGTCATAATGCATAACGTATAACGCATAACGCATAACGCATAACGCATAACGCAGAACGCATAACGCATAACGCATAACGCATAACGCATAACGCATAACGCATAACGCATAACGCATAACGCATAACGCATAACGCATAACGCATAACGCATAACGCATAACGCATAACGCATAACGCATAACGCATAACGCATAACGCATAACGCATAACGCATAACGCATAACGCATAACGCATAACGCATAACGCATAACGCATAACGCATAACGCATAACGCATAACGCATAACGCATAACGCATAACGCATAACGCATAACGCATAACGCATAACGCATAACGCATAACCCATAACCCATAACGCAAATAACGCTTAACGCAAAACGCATAACGCATAACGCATAACGCTTAACGCGAAACGCAAAACGCATAACGCATAACGCATAACGCATAACGCATAACGCATAACGCATAACGCATAACGCATAACGCATAACGCATTACGCATAACGCATAACGCATAACGCATATCGCATAACGCATAACGCATAACGCATAACGCATAACGCATAACGCATAACGCATAACGCATAACGCATAACGCATAACGCATAACGCATAACGCATAACGCATAGCCCATAACGCATAACACATAGCGCATAACGCATTATGCAAAAGTCATAATGCATAACGTATAACGCATAACGCATAACGCATAACGCATAACGCATAACGCATAACGCATAACGCATAACGCATAACGCATAACGCATAACGCATAACGCATAACGCATAACGCATAACGCATAACGCATAACGCATAACGCATAACGCATAACGCATAACGCATAACGCATAACGCATAACGCATAACGCATAACGCATAACGCATAAAACACAACGCATAACGCATAACGCATAACACATATCGCAATAACGCATAACACATAACGCATAACACCTAACGCATAACGTACAACGCACAACGCATAACGTATAAACCATAAGGCATAACGCATAATGCAAAAGTCATATCGCATAACGCATAACGCATAACGCATAACGCATAACGCATAACGCATAACACATATCGCAATAACGCATAACACATAACGCATAACACCTAACGCATAACGCACAACGCACAACGCATAACGTATAAACCATAAGGCATAACGCATAATGCAAAAGTCATAACGCATAACGCATAACCCATAACCCATAACGCATAACGCATAACGTATAAACCATAAGGAATAACGCATAATGCAAAAGTCATAACGCATAACGCATAACGCAAAACTCATAACGCATAACGCATAACGCATAACGCATAACGAATAACGCATAACGCATAACGCATAACGCATAACGCATAACGCATAACGCATAACGCATAACGCATAACGCATAACGCATAACGCATAACGCATAACGCATAACGCATAACGCATAACGCATAACGCATAACGCATAACGCATAACGCATAACGCATAACGCATAACGCATAACGCATAACGCATAACGCACAACGCACAACGCATAACGTATAAACCATAAGGCATAACGCATAATGCAAAAGTCATATCGCATAACGCATAACGCATAACGCATAACGCATAACGCATAACGCATAACGCATAACGCATAACGCATAACGCATAACGCATAACGCATAACGCATAACGCATAACGCATAACGCATAACGCATAACGCATAACGCATAACGCATAACGCATAACGCATAACGCATAACGCATAACGCATAACGCATAACGCATAACGCATAACGCATAACGCATAACGCATAACGCATAACGCATAACGCATAACGCATAACGCATAACGCATAACGCATAACGCATAACGCATAACGCATAACGCATAACGCATAACGCATAACGCATAACGCATAACGCATAACGCATAACGCATAACGCATAACGCATAACGCATAACCCATAACCCATAACGCAAATAACGCTTAACGCAAAACGCATAACGCATAACGCATAACGCTTAACGCGAAACGCAAAACGCATAACGCATAACGCATAACGCATAACGCATAACGCATAACGCATTACGCATAACGCATGACGCATAACGCATAACGCATAACGCATAACGCATAACGCATAACGCATAACGCATAACGCATAACGCATAACGCATAACGCATAACGCATAACGCATAACGCATAACGCATAACGCATAACGCATAACGCATAACGCATAACGCATAACGCATAACGCATAACGCATAACGCATAACGCATAACGCATAACGCATAACGCATAACGCATAACGCATAACGCATAACGCATAACGCATAACGCATAACGCATAACGCATAACGCATAACGCATAACGCATAACGCATAACGCATAACGCATAACGCATAACGCATAACGCATAACGCATAACGCACAACGCATAACGCACAACGCACAACGCACAACGCATAACGCATAACGCATAACGCATAACGCATAACGCATAACGCATAGCGCATAACGCATAACGCATAACGCATAACGCATAACGCATAACGCATAACGCATAACGCATAACGCATAACGCATAACGCATAACGCATAACGCATAACGCATAACGCATAACGCATAACGCATAACGCATAACGCATAACGCATAACGCATAACGCATAACGCATAACGCATAACGCATAACGCATAACGCATAACGCATAACGCATAACGCATAACGCAAAACGCATAAAGCATAACGCATAACGCATAACGCATAACGCATAACGCATAACGCATAACGCATAACGCATAACGCATAACGCATAACGCATAACGCATAACGCATAACGCATAACGGATAAAGCATAACGCATAACGCATAACGCATAACGCATAACGCATAACGCATAACGCATAACGCATAACGCATAACTCATAATGCAAAAGTCATAACGCATAACGCATAACGCATAACGCATAACTCATAATGCAAAAGTCATAACGCATAACGCATAACGCATAACGCATAACGCATAACGCATAACGCATAACGCATAACGCATAACGCATAACGCATAACGCATAACGCATAACGCATAACGCATAACGCATAACGCATAACGCATAACGCATAACGCATAACGCATAACGCATAACGCATAACGCATAACGCATAACGCATAACGCATAACGCATAACGCATAACGCATAACGCATAACGCATAACGCATAACGCATAACGCATAACGCATAACCCATAACCCATAACGCAAATAACGCTTAACGCAAAACGCATAACGCATAACGCATAACGCTTAACGCATAACGCATAACGCATAACGCATAACGCATAACGCATAACGCATAACGCATAACGCATAACGCATAACGCATAACGCATAACGCATAACGCATAACGCATAACGCATAACGCATAACGCATAACGCATAGCCCATAACGCATAACACATAGCGCATAACGCATTATGCAAAAGTCATAATGCATAACGTATAACGCATAACGCATAACGCATAACGCATAACGCATAACGCATAACGCATAACGCATAACGCATAACGCATAACGCATAACGCATAACGCATAACGCATAACGCATAACGCATAACGCATAACGCATAACGCATAACGCATAACGCATAACGCATAACGCATAACGCATAACGCATAACGCATAACGCATAACGCATAACGCATAACGCATAACGCATAACGCATAACGCATAACGCATAACGCATAACGCATAACGCATAACGCATAACGCATAACGCATAACGCATAACGCATAACGCATAACGCATAACGCATAACGCATAACGCATAACGCATAACGCATAACGCATAACGCATAACGCATAACGCATAACGCATAACGCATAACGCATAACGCATAACGCATAACGCATAACGCATAACGCATAACGCATAACGCATAACGCATAACGCATAACGCATAACGCATAACGCATAACGCATAACGCATAACGCATAACGCATAACGCATAACGCATAAAACACAACGCATAACGCATAACGCATAACGCATAACACATATCGCAATAACGCATAACACATAACGCATAACACCTAACGCATAACGCACAACGCACAACGCATAACGTATAAACCATAAGGCATAACGCATAATGCAAAAGTCATAACGCATAACGCATAACGCATAACGCATAACGCATAACGCATAACGCATAACGCATAACGCATAACGCATAACGCATAACGCATAACGCATAACGCATAACGCATAACGCATAACGCATAACGCATAACGCATAACGCATAACGCATAACGCATAAAGCATAACGCATAACGCATAACGCATAACGCATAACGCATAACGCATAACGCATAACGCATAACGCATAACGCATAACGCATAACGCATAACGGATAAAGCATAACGCATAACGCATAACGCATAACGCATAACGCATAACGCATAACGCATAACGCATAACGCATAACGCATAACGCATAACTCATAATGCAAAAGTCATAACGCATAACGCATAACTCATAATGCAAAAGTCATAACGCATAACGCATAACGCATAACGCATAACGCATAACGCATAACGCATAACGCATAACGCATAACGCATAACGCATAACGCATAACGCATAACGCATAACGCATAACGCATAACGCATAACGCATAACGCATAACGCATAACGCATAACGCATAACGCATAACGCATAACGCATAACGCATAACGCATAACGCATAACGCATAACGCATAACGCATAACGCATAACGCATAACGCATAACGCATAACGCATAACGCATAACGCATAACCCATAACCCATAAAGCAAATAACGCTTAACGCAAAACGCATAACGCATAACGCATAACGCTTAACGCGAAACGCAAAACGCATAACGCATAACGCATAACGCATAACGCATAACGCATAACGCATAACGCATAACGCTTAACGCATAACGCATAACGCATTACGCATAACGCATAACGCATAACGCATAACGCATAACGCATAACGCATAACGCATAACGCATAACGCATAACGCATAACGCATAACGCATAACGCATAACGCATAACGCATAGCCCATAACGCATAACACATAGCGCATAACGCATTATGCAAAAGTCATAATGCATAACGTATAACGCATAACGCATAACGCATAACGCATAACGCATAACGCATAACGCATAACGCATAACGCATAACGCATAACGCATAACGCATAACGCATAACGCATAACGCATAACGCATAACGCATAACGCATAACGCATAACGCATAACGCATAACGCATAACGCATAACGCATAACGCATAACGCATAACGCATAACGCATAACGCATAACGCATAACGCATAACGCATAACGCATAACGCATAACGCATAACGCATAACGCATAACGCATAACGCATAACGCATAACGCATAACGCATAAAACACAACGCATAACGCATAACGCATAACGCATAACACATATCGCAATAACGCATAACACATAACGCATAACACCTAACGCATAACGCACAACGCATAACGTATAAACCATAAGGCATAACGCATAATGCAAAAGTCATAACGCATAACGCATAACCCATAACCCATAACGCATAACGCATAACGCATAACGCATAACGTATAAACCATAAGGAATAACGCATAATGCAAAAGTCATAACGCATAACGCATAACGCAAAACTCATAACGCATAACGCATAACGCATAACGAATAACGCATAACGCATAACGCATAACGCATAACGCATAACGCATAACGCATAACGCATAACGCATAGCCCATAACGCATAACACATAGCGCATAACGCATTATGCAAAAGTCATAATGCATAACGTATAACGCATAACGCATAACGCATAACGCATAACGCATGACGCATAACGCATAACGCATAACGCATAACGCATAACGCATAACGCATAACGCATAACGCATAACGCATAACGCATAACGCATAACGCATAACGCATAACGCATAACGCATAACGCATAACGCATAACGCATAACGCATAACGCATAACGCATAACGCATAACGCATAACGCATAACGCATAACGCATAACGCATAACGCATAACGCATAACGCATAACGCATAACGCATAACGCATAACGCATAACGCATAACGCATAACGCATAACGCATAACCCATAACCCATATCGCAAATAACGCTTAACGCAAAACGCATAACGCATAACGCATAACGCTTAACGCGAAACGCAAAACGCATAACGCATAACGCATAACGCATAACGCATAACGCATAACGCATAACGCATAACGCATAACGCATTACGCATAACGCATAACGCATAACGCATATCGCATAACGCATAACGCATAACGCATAACGCATAACGCATAACGCATAACGCATAACGCAAAACGCATAACGCATAACGCATAACGCATAACGCATAACGCATAACGCATAACGCATAACGCATAACGCATAACGCATAACGCATAACGCATAACGCATAACGCATAACGCATAACGCATAACGCATAACGCATAACGCATAACGCATAACGCATAACGCATAACGCATAACGCATAACGCATAACGCATAACGCATAACGCATAACGCATAACGCATAACGCATAACGCATAACGCATAACGCATAACGCATAACGCATAAAACACAACGCATAACGCATAACGCATAACGCATAACACATATCGCAATAACGCATAACACATAACGCATAACACCTAACGCATAACGCACAACGCACAACGCATAACGTATAAACCATAAGGCATAACGCATAATGCAAAAGTCATAACGCATAACGCATAACGCATAACGCATAACGCATAACGCATAACGCATAACGCATAACGCATAACGCATAACGCATAACGCATAACGCATAACGCATAACGCATAACGCATAACGCATAACGCATAACGCATAACGCATAACGCATAACGCATAACGCATAACGCATAACGCATAACGCATAACGCATAACGCATAACGCATAACGCATAACCCATAACCCATAACGCAAATAACGCTTAACGCAAAACGCATAACGCATAACGCATAACGCTTAACGCGAAACGCAAAACGCATAACGCATAACGCATAACGCATAACGCATAACGCATAACGCATAACGCATAACGCATAACGCATAACGCATAACGCATAACGCATTACGCATAACGCATAACGCATAACGCATAACGCATAACGCATAACGCATAACGCATAACGCATAACGCATAGCCCATAACGCATAACACATAGCGCATAACGCATTATGCAAAAGTCATAATGCATAACGTATAACGCATAACGCATAACGCATAACGCATAACGCATAACGCATAACGCATAACGCATAACGCATAACGCATAACGCATAACGCATAACGCATAACGCATAACGCATAACGCATAACGCATAACGCATAACGCATAACGCATAACGCATAACGCATAACGCATAACGCATAACCCATAACCCATAACGCAAATAACGCTTAACGCAAAACGCATAACGCATAACGCATAACGCTTAACGCGAAACGCAAAACGCATAACGCATAACGCATAACGCATAACGCATAACGCATAACGCATAACGCATAACGCATAACGCATTACGCATAACGCATAACGCATAACGCATAACGCATAACGCATAACGCATAACGCATAACGCATAACGCATAACGCATAACGCATAACGCATAACGCATAACGCATAACGCATAACGCATAACGCATAACGCATAACGCATAACGCATAACGCATAACGCATAACGCATAACGCATAACGCATAAAACACAACGCATAACGCATAACGCATAACGCATAACGCATAACGCATAACGCATAACGCATAACGCATAACGCATAACGCATAACGCATAACGCATAACGCATAACGCATAACGCATAACGCATAACCCATAACCCATAACGCAAATAACGCTTAACGCAAAACGCATAACGCATAACGCATAACGCTTAACGCGAAACGCAAAACGCATAACGCATAACGCATAACGCATAACGCATAACGCATAACGCATAACGCATAACGCATAACGCATAACGCATAACGCATTACGCATAACGCATAACGCATAACGCATAACGCATAACGCATAACGCATAACGCATAACGCATAACGCATAACGCAAAACTCATAACGCATAACGCATAACGCATAACGAATAACGCATAACGCATAACGCATAACGCATAACGCATAACGCATAACGCATAACGCATAACGCATAACGCATAACGCATAACGCATAACGCATAACGCATAACGCATAACGCATAACGCATAACGCATAACGCATAACGCATAACGCATAACGCATAACGCATAACGCATAACGCATAACGCATAACGCATAACGCATAACGCATAACGCATAACGCATAACGCATAACGCATAACGCATAACGCATAACGCATAACGCATAACGCATAACGCATAACGCATAACGCATAACGCATAACGCATAACGCATAACGCATAACGCATAACGCATAACGCATAACGCATAACCCATAACGCATAACGCATAACGCATAACGTATAAACCATAAGGAATAACGCATAATGCAAAAGTCATAACGCATAACGCATAACGCAAAACTCATAACGCATAACGCATAACGCATAACGAATAACGCATAACGCATAACGCATAACGCATAACGTATAAACCAAAAGGCATAACGCATAATGCAAAAGTCATAACGCATAACGCATAACACATAACGCATAACGCATAACGCATAACGCATAACGCATAACGCATAACGCATAACGCATAACGCATAACGCATAACGCATAACGCATAACGCATAACGCATAACGCATAACGCATAACGCATAACGCATAACGCATAACGCATAACGCATAACGCATAACGCATAACGCATAACGCATAACGCATAACGCATAACGCATAACGCATAACGCATAACGCATAACGCATAACGCATAACGCATAACGCATAACGCATAACGCATAACGCATAACGCATAACGCATAACGCATAACGCATAACGCATAACGCATAACGCATAACGCATAACGCATAACGCATAACGCATAACGCATAACGCATAACCCATAACCCATAACGCAAATAACGCTTAACGCAAAACGCATAACGCATAACGCATAACGCTTAACGCGAAACGCAAAACGCATAACGCATAACGCATAACGCATAACGCATAACGCATAACGCATAACGCATAACGCATAACGCATAACGCATAACGCATAACGCATAACGCATAACGCATAACGCATAACGCATAACGCATAACGCATAACGCATAACGCATAACGCATAACGCATAACGCATAACGCATAACGCATAACGCATAACGCATAACGCATAACGCATAACGCATAACGCATAACGCATAACGCATAACGCATAACGCATAACGCATAACGCATAACGCATAACGCATAACGCATAACGCATAACGCATAACGCATAACGCATAACGCATAACGCATAACGCATAACGCATAACGCATAACGCATAACGCATAACGCATAACGCACAACGCATAACGCACAACGCACAACGCATAACGCATAACGCATAACGCATAACGCATAACGCATAACGCATAACGCATAACGCATAACGCATAACGCATAACGCATAACGCATAACGCATAACGCATAACGCATAACGCATAACGCATAACGCATAACGCATAACGCATAACGCATAACGCATAACGCATAACGCATAACGCATAACGCATAACGCATAACGCATAACGCATAACGCATAACGCATAACGCATAACGCATAACGCATAACGCATAACGCATAACGCATAACGCATAACGCATAACGCATAACGCATAACGCATAACGCATAACCCATAACCCATAACGCAAATAACGCTTAACGCAAAACGCATAACGCATAACGCATAACGCTTAACGCGAAACGCAAAACGCATAACGCATAACGCATAACGCATAACGCATAACGCATAACGCATAACGCATAACGCATTACGCATAACGCATAACGCATAACGCATAACGCATAACGCATAACGCATAACGCATAACGCATAACGCATAACGCATAACGCATAGCCCATAACGCATAACACATAGCGCATAACGCATTATGCAAAAGTCATAATGCATAACGTATAACGCATAACGCATAACGCATAACGCATAACGCATAACGCATAACGCATAACGCATAACGCATAACGCATAACGCATAACGCATAACGCATAACGCATAACGCATAACGCATAACGCATAACGCATAACGCATAACGCATAACGCATAACGCATAACGCATAACGCATAACGCATAACGCATAACGCATAACGCATAACGCATAACGCATAACGCATAACGCATAACGCATAACGCATAACGGATAAAGCATACCGCATAACGCATAACGCATAACGCATAACGCATAACGCATAACGCATAACGCATAACGCATAACGCATAACTCATAATGCAAAAGTCATAACGCATAACGCATAACGCATAACGCATAACGCATAACGCATAACTCATAATGCAAAAGTCATAACGCATAACGCATAACGCATAACGCATAACGCATAACGCATAACGCATAACGCATAACGCATAACGCATAACGCATAACGCATAACGCATAACGCATAACGCATAACGCATAACGCAAATAACGCTTAACGCAAAACGCATAACGCATAACGCATAACGCTTAACGCATAACGCATAACGCATAACGCATAACGCATAACGCATAACGCATAACGCATAACGCATAACGCATAACGCATAACGCATAACGCATAACGCATAACGCATAACGCATAACGCATAACGCATAACGCATAACGCATAACGCATAACGCATAACGCATAACGCATAACGCATAACGCATAACGCATAACGCATAACGCATAACGCATAACGCATAACGCATAACGCATAACGCATAACGCATAACGCATAACGCATAACGCATAACGCATAACGCATAACGCATAACGCATAACGCATAACGCATAACGCATAACGCATAACGCATAACGCATAACGCATAACGCATAACGCATAACGCATAACGCATAACGCATAACGCATAACGCATAAAACACAACGCATAACGCATAACGCATAACGCATAACACATATCGCAATAACGCATAACACATAACGCATAACACCTAACGCATAACGCACAACGCACAACGCATAACGTATAAACCATAAGGCATAACGCATAATGCAAAAGTCATAACGCATAACGCATAACGCATAACGCATAACGCATAACGCATAACGCATAACGCATAACGCATAACGCATAACGCATAACGCATAACGCATAACGCATAACGCATAACGCATAACGCATAACGCATAACGCATAACGCATAACGCATAACGCATAACGCATAAAGCATAACGCATAACGCATAACGCATAACGCATAACGCATAACGCATAACGCATAACGCATAACGCATAACGCATAACGCATAACGGATAAAGCATAACGCATAACGCATAACGCATAACGCATAACGCATAACGCATAACGCATAACGCATAACGCATAACGCATAACGCATAACTCATAATGCAAAAGTCATAACGCATAACGCATAACGCATAACGCATAACGCATAACGCATAACGCATAACTCATAATGCAAAAGTCATAACGCATAACGCATAACGCATAACGCATAACGCATAACGCATAACGCATAACGCATAACGCATAACGCATAACGCATAACGCATAACGCATAACGCATAACGCATAACGCATAACGCATAACGCATAACGCATAACGCATAACGCATAACGCATAACGCATAACGCATAACGCATAACGCATAACGCATAACGCATAACGCATAACGCATAACGCATAACGCATAACGCATAACGCATAACCCATAACCCATAACGCAAATAACGCTTAACGCAAAACGCATAACGCATAACGCATAACGCTTAACGCGAAACGCAAAACGCATAACGCATAACGCATAACGCATAACGCATAACGCATAACGCATAACGCATAACGCATAACGCATAACGCATAACGCATTACGCATAACGCATAACGCATAACGCATAACGCATAACGCATAACGCATAACGCATAACGCATAACGCATAACGCATAACGCATAACGCATAACGCATAACGCATAACGCATAGCCCATAACGCATAACACATAGCGCATAACGCATTATGCAAAAGTCATAATGCATAACGTATAACGCATAACGCATAACGCATAACGCATAACGCATAACGCATAACGCATAACGCATAACGCATAACGCATAACGCATAACGCATAACGCATAACGCATAACGCATAACGCATAACGCATAACGCATAACGCATAACGCATAACGCATAACGCATAACGCATAACGCATAACGCATAACGCATAACGCATAACGCATAACGCATAACGCATAACGCATAACGCATAACGCATAACGCATAACGCATAACGCATAACGCATAACGCATAACGCATAACGCATAACGCATAACGCATAACGCATAACGCATAACGCATAACGCATAACGCATAACGCATAACGCATAACGCATAACGCATAACGCATAACGCATAACGCATAACGCATAACGCATAACGCATAACGCATAACGCATAAAACACAACGCATAACGCATAACGCATAACGCATAACACATATCGCAATAACGCATAACACATAACGCATAACACCTAACGCATAACGCACAACGCACAACGCATAACGTATAAACCATAAGGCATAACGCATAATGCAAAAGTCATAACGCATAACGCATAACCCATAACCCATAACGCATAACGCATAACGCATAACGTATAAACCATAAGGAATAACGCATAATGCAAAAGTCATAACGCATAACGCATAACGCAAAACTCATAACGCATAACGCATAACGCATAACGAATAACGCATAACGCATAACGCATAACGCATAACGCATAACGCATAACGCATAACGCATAACGCATAGCCCATAACGCATAACACATAGCGCATAACGCATTATGCAAAAGTCATAATGCATAACGTATAACGCATAACGCATAACGCATAACGCATAACGCATAACGCATAACGCATAACGCATAACGCGTAACGCATAACGCATAACGCATAACGCATAACGCATAACGCATAACGCATAACGCATAACGCATAACGCATAACGCATAACGCATAACGCATAACGCATAACGCATAACGCATAACGCATAACGCATAACGCATAACGCATAACGCATAACGCATAACGCATAACGCATAACGCATAACGCATAACGCATAACGCATAACGCATAACGCATAACGCATAACGCATAACGCATAACCCATAACCCATAACGCAAATAACGCTTAACGCAAAACGCATAACGCATAACGCATAACGCTTAACGCGAAACGCAAAACGCATAACGCATAACGCATAACGCATAACGCATAACGCATAACGCATAACGCATAACGCATTACGCATAACGCATAACGCATAACGCATAACGCATAACGCATAACGCATAACGCATAACGCCCATAACGCATAACACATAGCGCATAACGCATTATGCAAAAGTCATAATGCATAACGTATAACGCATAACGCATAACGCATAACGCATAACGCATAACGCATAACGCATAACGCATAACGCATAACGCATAACGCATAACGCATAACGCATAACGCATAACGCATAACGCATAACGCATAACGCATAACGCATAACGCATAACGCATAACGCATAACGCATAACGCATAACGCATAACCCATAACCCATAACGCAAATAACGCTTAACGCAAAACGCATAACGCATAACGCATAACGCTTAACGCGAAACGCAAAACGCATAACGCATAACGCATAACGCATAACGCATAACGCATAACGCATAACGCATAACGCATAACGCATAACGCATAACGCATTACGCATAACGCATAACGCATAACGCATAACGCATAACGCATAACGCATAACGCATAACGCATAACGCATAACGCATAACGCATAACGCATAACGCATAACGCATAACGCATAACGCATAACGCATAACGCATAACGCATAACGCATAACGCATAACGCATAACGCATAACGCATAACGCATAACGCATAACGCATAACGCATAAAACACAACGCATAACGCATAACGCATAACGCATAACACATATCGCAATAACGCATAACACATAACGCATAACACCTAACGCATAACGCACAACGCACAACGCATAACGTATAAACCATAAGGCATAACGCATAATGCAAAAGTCATATCGCATAACGCATAACGCATAACGCATAACGCATAACGCATAACGCATAACGCATAACGCATAACGCATAACGCATAACGCATAACGCATAACGCATAACGCATAACGCATAACGCATAACGCATAACGCATAACGCATAACGCATAACGCATAACGCATAACGCATAACGCATAACGCATAACGCATAACGCATAACGCATAACGCATAACGCATAACGCATAACGCATAACGCATAACGCATAACGCATAACGCATAACGCATAACGCATAACGCATAACGCATAACCCATAACCCATAACGCAAATAACGCTTAACGCAAAACGCATAACGCATAACGCATAACGCTTAACGCGAAACGCAAAACGCATAACGCATAACGCATAACGCATAACGCATAACGCATAACGCATTACGCATAACGCATAACGCATAACGCATAACGCATAACGCATAACGCATAACGCATAACGCATAACGCATAACGCATAACGCATAACGCATAACGCATAACGCATAACGCATAACGCATAACGCATAACGCATAACGCATAACGCATAACGCATAACGCATAACGCATAACGCATAACGCATAACGCATAACGCATAACGCATAACGCATAACGCATAACGCATAACGCATAACGCATAACGCATAACACCTAACGCATAACGCACAACGCACAACGCATAACGTATAAACCATAAGGCATAACGCATAATGCAAAAGTCATAACGCATAACGCATAACCCATAACCCATAACGCATAACGCATAACGCATAACGCATAACGCATAACGCATAACGCATAACGCATAACGCATAACGCATAACGGATATCGCATAACGCATAACGCATAACGCATAACGCATAACGCATAACGCATAACGCATAACGCATAACGCATAACGCATAACGCATAACGCATAACGCATAACGCATAACGCATAACGCATAACGCATAACGCATAACGCATAACGCATAACGCATAACCCATAACCCATAACGCAAATAACGCTTAACGCAAAACGCATAACGCATAACGCATAACGCTTAACGCGAAACGCAAAACGCATAACGCATAACGCATAACGCATAACGCATAACGCATAACGCATAACGCATTACGCATAACGCATAACGCATAACGCATAACGCATAACGCATAACGCATAACGCATAACGCATAACGCATAACGCATAACGCATAACGCATAACGCATAACGCATAACGCATAACGCATAACGCATAACGCATAACGCATAACGCATAACGCATAACGCATAACGCATAACGCATAACGCATAACGCATAACGCATAACGCATAACGCATAACGCATAACGCATAACGCATAACGCATAACGCATAACGCATAACGCATAACGCATAACGCATAACGCATAACGCATAACGCATAACGCATAACGCATAACGCATAACGCATAACGCATAACGCATAACGCATAACGCACAACGCACAACGCATAACGCATAACGCATAACGCATAACGCATAACGCATAACGCATAACGCATAACGCATAACGCATAACGCATAACGCATAACGCATAACGCATAACGCATAACGCATAACGCATAACGCATAACGCATAACGCATAACGCATAACGCATAACGCATAACGCATAACGCATAACGCATAACGCATAACGCATAACGCATAAAACACAACGCATAACGCATAACGCATAACACATATCGCAATAACGCATAACACATAACGCATAACACCTAACGCATAACGCACAACGCACAACGCATAACGTATAAACCATAAGGCATAACGCATAATGCAAAAGTCATAACGCATAACGCATAACGCATAACGCATAACGCATAACGCATAACGCATAACGCATAACGCATAACGCATAACGCATAACGCATAACGCATAACGCATAACGCATAACGCATAACGCATAACGCATAACGCATAACGCATAACGCATAACGCATAACGCATAACGCATAACGCATAACGCAAAACGCATAAAGCATAACGCATAACGCATAACGCATAACGCATAACGCATAACGCATAACGCATAACGCATAACGCATAACGGATAAAGCATAACGCATAACGCATAACGCATAACGCATAACGCATAATGCATAACGCATAACGCATAACTCATAATGCAAAAGTCATAACGCATAACGCATAACGCATAACGCATAACGCATAACGCATAACTCATAATGCAAAAGTCATAACGCATAACGCATAACGCATAACGCATAACGCATAACGCATAACGCATAACGCATAACGCATAACGCATAACGCATAACGCATAACGCATAACGCATAACGCATAACGCATAACGCATAACGCATAACGCATAACGCATAACGCATAACGCATAACGCATAACGCATAACGCATAACGCATAACCCATAACCCATAACGCAAATAACGCTTAACGCAAAACGCATAACGCATAACGCATAACGCTTAACGCATAACGCATAACGCATAACGCATAACGCATAACGCATAACGCATAACGCATAACGCATAACGCATAACGCATAACGCATAACGCATAACGCATAACGCATAACGCATAACGCATAACGCATAACGCATAACGCATAACGCATAACGCATAACGCATAACGCATAACGCATAACGCATAGCCCATAACGCATAACACATAGCGCATAACGCATTATGCAAAAGTCATAATGCATAACGTATAACGCATAACGCATAACGCATAACGCATAGCGCATAACGCATAACGCATAACGCATAACGCATAACGCATAACGCATAACGCATAACGCATAACGCATAACGCATAACGCATAACGCATAACGCATAACGCATAACGCATAACGCATAACGCATAACGCATAACGCATAACGCATAACGCATAACGCATAACGCATAACGCATAACGCATAACGCATAACGCATAACGCATAACGCATAACGCATAACGCATAACGCATAACGCATAACGCATAAAACACAACGCATAACGCATAACGCATAACGCATAACACATATCGCAATAACGCATAACACATAACGCATAACACCTAACGCATAACGCACAACGCACAACGCATAACGTATAAACCATAAGGCATAACGCATAATGCAAAAGTCATAACGCATAACGCATAACCCATAACCCATAACGCATAACGCATAACGCATAACGCATAACGCATAACGCATAACGCATAACGCATAACGCATAACGCATAACGCATAACGCATAACGCATAACGCATAACGCATAACGCATAACGCATAACGCATAACGCATAACGCATAACGCATAACGCATAACGCATAACGCATAACGCATAACGCATAACGCATAACGCATAACGCATAACGCATAACGCATAACGCATAACGCATAACGCATAACGCATAACGCATAACGCATAACGCATAACGCATAACGCATAACGCATAACGCATAACGCATAACGCATAACGCATAACGCATAACGCATAACGCATAACGCATAACGCATAACGCATAACGCATAACGCATAACGCATAACGCATAACCCATAACCCATAACGCAAATAACGCTTAACGCAAAACGCATAACGCATAACGCATAACGCTTAACGCGAAACGCAAAACGCATAACGCATAACGCATAACGCATAACGCATAACGCATAACGCATAACGCATAACGCATAACGCATTACGCATAACGCATAACGCATAACGCATAACGCATAACGCATAACGCATAACGCATAACGCATAACGCATAACGCATAACGCATAACGCATAACGCATAACGCATAACGCATAACGCATAACGCATAACGCATAACGCATAACGCATAACGCATAACGCATAACGCACAACGCATAACGCACAACGCATAACGCACAACGCACAACGCATAACGCATAACGCATAACGCATAACGCATAACGCATAACGCATAACGCATAACGCATAACGCATAACGCATAACGCATAACGCATAACGCATAACGCATAACGCATAACGCATAACGCATAACGCATAACGCATAACGCATAACGCATAACGCATAACGCATAACGCATAACGCATAACGCATAACGCATAACGCATAACGCATAACGCATAACGCATAACGCATAACGCATAACGCATAACGCATAACGCATAACGCATAACGCATAACGCATAACGCATAACGCATAACGCATAACGCATAACGCATAACGCATAACGCATAACGCATAAAACACAACGCATAACGCATAACGCATAACGCATAACACATATCGCAATAACGCATAACACATAACGCATAACACCTAACGCATAACGCACAACGCACAACGCATAACGTATAAACCATAAGGCATAACGCATAATGCAAAAGTCATAACGCATAACGCATAACGCATAACGCATAACGCATAACGCATAACGCATAACGCATAACGCATAACGCATAACGCATAACGCATAACGCATAACGCATAACGCATAACGCATAACGCATAACGCATAACGCATAACGCATAACGCATAACGCATAACGCATAACGCATAACGCATAACGCATAACGCATAACGCATAACGCATAACGCATAACGCATAACGCATAACGCATAACGCATAACGCATAACGCATAACGCATAACGCATAACGCATAACGCATAACGCATAACGCATAACGCATAACGCATAACGCATAACGCATAACGCATAACGCATAACGCATAACGCATAACGCATAACGCATAACGCATAACGCATAACCCATAACCCATAACGCAAATAACGCTTAACGCAAAACGCATAACGCATAACGCATAACGCATAACGCATAACGCATAACGCATAACGCATAACGCATAACGCATAACGCATAACGCATAACGCATAACGCACAACGCATAACGCACAACGCATAACGCACAACGCATAACGCATAACGCATAACGCATAACGCATAACGCATAACGCATAACGCATAACGCATAACGCATAACGCATAACGCATAACGCATAACGCATAACGCATAACGCATAACGCATAACGCATAACGCATAACGCATAACGCACAACGCATAACGCACAACGCATAACGCACAACGCATAACGCATAACGCATAACGCATAACGCATAACGCATAACGCATAACGCATAACGCATAACGCATAACGCATAACGCATAACGCATAACGCATAACGCATAACGCATAACGCATAACGCATAACGCATAACGCATAACGCATAACGCATAACGCATAACGCATAACGCATAACGCATAACGCATAACGCATAACGCATAACGCATAACGCATAACGCATAACGCATAACGCATAACGCATAACGCATAACGCATAACGCATAACGCATAACGCATAACGCATAACGCATAACGCATAACGCATAACGCATAACGCATAACGCATAACGCATAACGCATAACGCATAACGCATAACGCATAACGCATAACGCATAACGCATAACGCATAAAACACAACGCATAACGCATAACGCATAACGCATAACACATATCGCAATAACGCATAACACATAACGCATAACACCTAACGCATAACGCACAACGCACAACGCATAACGTATAAACCATAAGGCATAACGCATAATGCAAAAGTCATAACGCATAACGCATAACGCATAACGCATAACGCATAACGCATAACGCATAACGCATAACGCATAACGCATAACGCATAACGCATAACGCATAACGCATAACGCATAACGCATAACGCATAACGCATAACGCATAACGCATAACGCATAACGCATAACGCATAACGCATAACGCATAACGCATAACGCATAACGCATAACGCATAACGCATAACGCATAACGCATAACGCATAACGCATAACGCATAACGCATAACGCATAACGCATAACGCATAACGCATAACGCATAACGCATAACGCATAACGCATAACGCATAACGCATAACGCATAACGCATAACGCATAACGCATAACGCATAACGCATAACGCATAACGCATAACGCATAACGCATAACGCATAACGCATAACCCATAACCCATAACGCAAATAACGCTTAACGCAAAACGCATAACGCATAACGCATAACGCTTAACGCGAAACGCAAAACGCATAACGCATAACGCATAACGCATAACGCATAACGCATAACGCATAACGCATAACGCATTACGCATAACGCATAACGCATAACGCATAACGCATAACGCATAACGCATAACGCATAACGCATAACGCATAACGCATAGCCCATAACGCATAACACATAGCGCATAACGCATTATGCAAAAGTCATAATGCATAACGTATAACGCATAACGCATAACGCATAACGCATAACGCATAACGCATAACGCATAACGCATAACGCATAACGCATAACGCATAACGCATAACGCATAACGCATAACGCATAACGCATAACGCATAACGCATAACGCATAACGCATAACGCATAACGCATAACGCATAACGCATAACGCATAACGCATAACGCATAACGCATAACGCATAACGCATAACGCATAACGCATAACGGATAAAGCATAACGCATAACGCATAACGCATAACGCATAACGCATAACGCATAACGCATAACGCATAACGCATAACGCATAACGCATAACTCATAATGCAAAAGTCATAACGCATAACGCATAACGCATAACGCATAACGCATAACGCATAACGCATAACTCATAATGCAAAAGTCATAACGCATAACGCATAACGCATAACGCATAACGCATAACGCATAACGCATAACGCATAACGCATAACGCATAACGCATAACGCATAACGCATAACGCATAACGCATAACGCATAACGCATAACGCATAACGCATAACGCATAACGCAAATAACGCTTAACGCAAAACGCATAACGCATAACGCATAACGCTTAACGCATAACGCATAACGCATAACGCATAACGCATAACGCATAACGCATAACGCATAACGCATAACGCATAACGCATAACGCATAACGCATAACGCATAACGCATAACGCATAACGCATAACGCATAACGCATAACGCATAACGCATAACGCATAACGCATAACGCATAACGCATAACGCATAACGCATAACGCATAACGCATAACGCATAACGCATAACGCATAACGCATAACGCATAACGCATAACGCATAACGCATAACGCATAACGCATAACGCATAACGCATAACGCATAACGCATAACGCATAACGCATAACGCATAACGCATAACGCATAACGCATAACGCATAACGCATAACGCATAACGCATAACGCATAACGCATAACGCATAACGCATAACGCATAACGCATAAAACACAACGCATAACGCATAACGCATAACGCATAACACATATCGCAATAACGCATAACACATAACGCATAACACCTAACGCATAACGCACAACGCACAACGCATAACGTATAAACCATAAGGCATAACGCATAATGCAAAAGTCATAACGCATAACGCATAACGCATAACGCATAACGCATAACGCATAACGCATAACGCATAACGCATAACGCATAACGCATAACGCATAACGCATAACGCATAACGCATAACGCATAACGCATAACGCATAACGCATAACGCATAACGCATAACGCATAACGCATAACGCATAACGCATAACGCATAACGCATAACGCATAAAGCATAACGCATAACGCATAACGCATAACGCATAACGCATAACGCATAACGCATAACGCATAACGCATAACGCATAACGCATAACGCATAACGGATAAAGCATAACGCATAACGCATAACGCATAACGCATAACGCATAACGCATAACGCATAACGCATAACGCATAACGCATAACGCATAACGCATAACTCATAATGCAAAAGTCATAACGCATAACGCATAACGCATAACGCATAACGCATAACGCATAACGCATAACTCATAATGCAAAAGTCATAACGCATAACGCATAACGCATAACGCATAACGCATAACGCATAACGCATAACGCATAACGCATAACGCATAACGCATAACGCATAACGCATAACGCATAACGCATAACGCATAACGCATAACGCATAACGCATAACGCATAACGCATAACGCATAACGCATAACGCATAACGCATAACGCATAACGCATAACGCATAACGCATAACGCATAACGCATAACGCATAACGCATAACGCATAACGCATAACCCATAACCCATAACGCAAATAACGCTTAACGCAAAACGCATAACGCATAACGCATAACGCTTAACGCGAAACGCAAAACGCATAACGCATAACGCATAACGCATAACGCATAACGCATAACGCATAACGCATAACGCATAACGCATAACGCATAACGCATTACGCATAACGCATAACGCATAACGCATAACGCATAACGCATAACGCATAACGCATAACGCATAACGCATAACGCATAACGCATAACGCATAACGCATAGCCCATAACGCATAACACATAGCGCATAACGCATTATGCAAAAGTCATAATGCATAACGTATAACGCATAACGCATAACGCATAACGCATAACGCATAACGCATAACGCATAACGCATAACGCATAACGCATAACGCATAACGCATAACGCATAACGCATAACGCATAACGCATAACGCATAACGCATAACGCATAACGCATAACGCATAACGCATAACGCATAACGCATAACGCATAACGCATAACGCATAACGCATAACGCATAACGCATAACGCATAACGCATAACGCATAACGCATAACGCATAACGCATAACGCATAACGCATAACGCATAACGCATAACGCATAACGCATAACGCATAACGCATAACGCATAACGCATAACGCATAACGCATAACGCATAACGCATAAAACACAACGCATAACGCATAACGCATAACGCATAACGCATAACACATATCGCAATAACGCATAACACATAACGCATAACACCTAACGCATAACGCACAACGCACAACGCATAACGTATAAACCATAAGGCATAACGCATAATGCAAAAGTCATAACGCATAACGCATAACCCATAACCCATAACGCATAACGCATAACGCATAACGTATAAACCATAAGGAATAACGCATAATGCAAAAGTCATAACGCATAACGCATAACGCAAAACTCATAACGCATAACGCATAACGCATAACGAATAACGCATAACGCATAACGCATAACGCATAACGCATAACGCATAACGCATAACGCATAACGCATAGCCCATAACGCATAACACATAGCGCATAACGCATTATGCAAAAGTCATAATGCATAACGTATAACGCATAACGCATAACGCATAACGCATAACGCATAACGCATAACGCATAACGCATAACGCGTAACGCATAACGCATAACGCATAACGCATAACGCATAACGCATAACGCATAACGCATAACGCATAACGCATAACGCATAACGCATAACGCATAACGCATAACGCATAACGCATAACGCATAACGCATAACGCATAACGCATAACGCATAACGCATAACGCATAACGCATAACGCATAACGCATAACGCATAACCCATAACCCATAACGCAAATAACGCTTAACGCAAAACGCATAACGCATAACGCATAACGCTTAACGCGAAACGCAAAACGCATAACGCATAACGCATAACGCATAACGCATAACGCATAACGCATAACGCATAACGCATAACGCATTACGCATAACGCATAACGCATAACGCATAACGCATAACGCATAACGCATAACGCATAACGCATAACGCATAACGCATAACGCATAACGCATAACGCATAACGCATAACGCATAACGCATAACGCATACCGCATAACGCATAACGCATAACGCATAACGCATAACGCATAACGCATAACGCATAACGCATAACGCATAACGCATAACGCATAACGCATAACGCATAACGCATAACGCATAACGCATAACGCATAACGCATAACGCATAAAACACAACGCATAACGCATAACGCATAACGCATAACACATATCGCAATAACGCATAACACATAACGCATAACACCTAACGCATAACGCACAACGCACAACGCATAACGTATAAACCATAAGGCATAACGCATAATGCAAAAGTCATAACGCATAACGCATAACGCATAACGCATAACGCATAACGCATAACGCATAACGCATAACGCATAACGCATAACGCATAACGCATAACGCATAACGCATAACGCATAACGCATAACGCATAACGCATAACGCATAACGCATAACGCATAACGCATAACGCATAACGCATAACGCATAACGCATAACGCATAACGCATAACGCATAACGCATAACGCATAACGCATAACGCATAACGCATAACGCATAACGCATAACGCATAACGCATAACGCATAACGCATAACGCATAACGCATAACGCATAACGCATAACGCATAACGCATAACGCATAACGCATAACGCATAACGCATAACGCATAACGCATAACGCATAACGCATAACGCATAACGCATAACGCATAACGCATAACGCATAACGCATAACCCATAACCCATAACGCAAATAACGCTTAACGCAAAACGCATAACGCATAACGCATAACGCTTAACGCGAAACGCAAAACGCATAACGCATAACGCATAACGCATAACGCATAACGCATAACGCATAACGCATAACGCATTACGCATAACGCATAACGCATAACGCATAACGCATAACGCATAACGCATAACGCATAACGCATAACGCATAACGCATAGCCCATAACGCATAACACATAGCGCATAACGCATTATGCAAAAGTCATAATGCATAACGTATAACGCATAACGCATAACGCATAACGCATAACGCATAACGCATAACGCATAACGCATAACGCATAACGCATAACGCATAACGCATAACGCATAACGCATAACGCATAACGCATAACGCATAACGCATAACGCATAACGCATAACGCATAACGCATAACGCATAACGCATAACGCATAACGCATAACGCATAACGCATAACGCATAACGCATAACGCATAACGGATAAAGCATAACGCATAACGCATAACGCATAACGCATAACGCATAACGCATAACGCATAACGCATAACGCATAACGCATAACGCATAACTCATAATGCAAAAGTCATAACGCATAACGCATAACGCATAACGCATAACGCATAACGCATAACTCATAATGCAAAAGTCATAACGCATAACGCATAACGCATAACGCATAACGCATAACGCATAACGCATAACGCATAACGCATAACGCATAACGCATAACGCATAACGCATAACGCATAACGCATAACGCATAACGCATAACGCATAACGCAAATAACGCTTAACGCAAAACGCATAACGCATAACGCATAACGCTTAACGCATAACGCATAACGCATAACGCATAACGCATAACGCATAACGCATAACGCATAACGCATAACGCATAACGCATAACGCATAACGCATAACGCATAACGCATAACGCATAACGCATAACGCATAACGCATAACGCATAACGCATAACGCATAACGCATAACGCATAACGCATAACGCATAACGCATAACGCATAACGCATAACGCATAACGCATAACGCATAACGCATAACGCATAACGCATAACGCATAACGCATAACGCATAACGCATAACGCATAACGCATAACGCATAACGCATAACGCATAACGCATAACGCATAACGCATAACGCATAACGCATAACGCATAACGCATAACGCATAACGCATAACGCATAACGCATAACGCATAAAACACAACGCATAACGCATAACGCATAACGCATAACACATATCGCAATAACGCATAACACATAACGCATAACACCTAACGCATAACGCACAACGCACAACGCATAACGTATAAACCATAAGGCATAACGCATAATGCAAAAGTCATAACGCATAACGCATAACGCATAACGCATAACGCATAACGCATAACGCATAACGCATAACGCATAACGCATAACGCATAACGCATAACGCATAACGCATAACGCATAACGCATAACGCATAACGCATAACGCATAACGCATAACGCATAACGCATAACGCATAACGCATAACGCATAACGCATAACGCATAACGCATAAAGCATAACGCATAACGCATAACGCATAACGCATAACGCATAACGCATAACGCATAACGCATAACGCATAACGCATAACGCATAACGCATAACGGATAAAGCATAACGCATAACGCATAACGCATAACGCATAACGCATAACGCATAACGCATAACGCATAACGCATAACGCATAACGCATAACGCATAACGCATAACTCATAATGCAAAAGTCATAACGCATAACGCATAACGCATAACGCATAACGCATAACGCATAACGCATAACGCATAACTCATAATGCAAAAGTCATAACGCATAACGCATAACGCATAACGCATAACGCATAACGCATAACGCATAACGCATAACGCATAACGCATAACGCATAACGCATAACGCATAACGCATAACGCATAACGCATAACGCATAACGCATAACGCATAACGCATAACGCATAACGCATAACGCATAACGCATAACGCATAACGCATAACGCATAACGCATAACGCATAACGCATAACGCATAACGCATAACGCATAACGCATAACGCATAACGCATAACCCATAACCCATAACGCAAATAACGCTTAACGCAAAACGCATAACGCATAACGCATAACGCTTAACGCGAAACGCAAAACGCATAACGCATAACGCATAACGCATAACGCATAACGCATAACGCATAACGCATAACGCATAACGCATAACGCATAACGCATTACGCATAACGCATAACGCATAACGCATAACGCATAACGCATAACGCATAACGCATAACGCATAACGCATAACGCATAACGCATAACGCATAACGCATAACGCATAACGCATAGCCCATAACGCATAACACATAGCGCATAACGCATTATGCAAAAGTCATAATGCATAACGTATAACGCATAACGCATAACGCATAACGCATAACGCATAACGCATAACGCATAACGCATAACGCATAACGCATAACGCATAACGCATAACGCATAACGCATAACGCATAACGCATAACGCATAACGCATAACGCATAACGCATAACGCATAACGCATAACGCATAACGCATAACGCATAACGCATAACGCATAACGCATAACGCATAACGCATAACGCATAACGCATAACGCATAACGCATAACGCATAACGCATAACGCATAACGCATAACGCATAACGCATAACGCATAACGCATAACGCATAACGCATAACGCATAACGCATAAAACACAACGCATAACGCATAACGCATAACGCATAACACATATCGCAATAACGCATAACACATAACGCATAACACCTAACGCATAACGCACAACGCACAACGCATAACGTATAAACCATAAGGCATAACGCATAATGCAAAAGTCATAACGCATAACGCATAACCCATAACCCATAACGCATAACGCATAACGCATAACGTATAAACCATAAGGAATAACGCATAATGCAAAAGTCATAACGCATAACGCATAACGCAAAACTCATAACGCATAACGCATAACGCATAACGAATAACGCATAACGCATAACGCATAACGCATAACGCATAACGCATAACGCATAACGCATAACGCATAGCCCATAACGCATAACACATAGCGCATAACGCATTATGCAAAAGTCATAATGCATAACGTATAACGCATAACGCATAACGCATAACGCATAACGCATAACGCATAACGCATAACGCATAACGCGTAACGCATAACGCATAACGCATAACGCATAACGCATAACGCATAACGCATAACGCATAACGCATAACGCATAACGCATAACGCATAACGCATAACGCATAACGCATAACGCATAACGCATAACGCATAACGCATAACGCATAACGCATAACGCATAACGCATAACGCATAACGCATAACGCATAACGCATAACCCATAACCCATAACGCAAATAACGCTTAACGCAAAACGCATAACGCATAACGCATAACGCTTAACGCGAAACGCAAAACGCATAACGCATAACGCATAACGCATAACGCATAACGCATAACGCATAACGCATAACGCATAACGCATTACGCATAACGCATAACGCATAACGCATAACGCATAACGCATAACGCATAACGCATAACGCATAACGCATAACGCATAACGCATAACGCATAACGCATAACGCATAACGCATAACGCATAACGCATAACGCATAACGCATAACGCATAACGCATAACGCATAACGCATAACGCATAACGCATAACGCATAACGCATAACGCATAACGCATAACGCATAACGCATAACGCATAACGCATAACGCATAACGCATAAAACACAACGCATAACGCATAACGCATAACGCATAACACATATCGCAATAACGCATAACACATAACGCATAACACCTAACGCATAACGCACAACGCACAACGCATAACGTATAAACCATAAGGCATAACGCATAATGCAAAAGTCATAACGCATAACGCATAACGCATAACGCATAACGCATAACGCATAACGCATAACGCATAACGCATAACGCATAACGCATAACGCATAACGCATAACGCATAACGCATAACGCATAACGCATAACGCATAACGCATAACGCATAACGCATAACGCATAACGCATAACGCATAACGCATAACGCATAACGCATAACGCATAACGCATAACGCATAACGCATAACGCATAACGCATAACGCATAACGCATAACGCATAACGCATAACGCATAACCCATAACCCATAACGCAAATAACGCTTAACGCAAA
Source organism: Lasioglossum baleicum (assembly GCF_051020765.1). NCBI lineage: Eukaryota > Metazoa > Arthropoda > Insecta > Hymenoptera > Halictidae > Lasioglossum > Lasioglossum baleicum. The sequence continues at coordinate 177,139 of NW_027469259.1, forward strand.
ACGCATAACGCATAACGCATAACGCTTAACGCGAAACGCAAAACGCATAACGCATAACGCATAACGCATAACGCATAACGCATAACGCATAACGCATAACGCATTACGCATAACGCATAACGCATAACGCATAACGCATAACGCATAACGCATAACGCCCATAACGCATAACACATAGCGCATAACGCATTATGCAAAAGTCATAATGCATAACGTATAACGCATAACGCATAACGCATAACGCATAACGCATAACGCATAACGCATAACGCATAACGCATAACGCATAACGCATAACGCATAACGCATAACGCATAACGCATAACGCATAACGCATAACGCATAACGCATAACGCATAACGCATAACGCATAACGCATAACGCATAACGCATAACGCATAACGCATAACGCATAACGCATAACCCATAACCCATAACGCAAATAACGCTTAACGCAAAACGCATAACGCATAACGCATAACGCTTAACGCGAAACGCAAAACGCATAACGCATAACGCATAACGCATAACGCATAACGCATAACGCATAACGCATAACGCATAACGCATAACGCATAACGCATTACGCATAACGCATAACGCATAACGCATAACGCATAACGCATAACGCATAACGCATAACGCATAACGCATAACGCATAACGCATAACGCATAACGCATAACGCATAACGCATAACGCATAACGCATAACGCATAACGCATAACGCATAACGCATAACGCATAACGCATAACGCATAACGCATAACGCATAACGCATAACGCATAACGCATAACGCATAACGCATAACGCATAACGCATTACGCATAACGCATAACGCATAACGCATAACGCATAACGCATAACGCATAACGCATAACGCATAACGCATAACGCATAACGCATAACGCATAACGCATAACGCATAACGCATAACGCATAACGCATAACGCATAACGCATAACGCATAACGCATAACGCATAACGCATAACGCATAACGCATAACGCATAAAACACAACGCATAACGCATAACGCATAACGCATAACACATATCGCAATAACGCATAACACATAACGCATAACACCTAACGCATAACGCATAACGCATAACGCATAACGCATAACGCATAACGCATAACGCATAACGCATAACGCATAACGCATAACGCATAACGCATAACGCATAACGCATAACGCATAAAACACAACGCATAACGCATAACGCATAACGCATAACACATATCGCAATAACGCATAACACATAACGCATAACACCTAACGCATAACGCACAACGCACAACGCATAACGTATAAACCATAAGGCATAACGCATAATGCAAAAGTCATAACGCATAACGCATAACGCATAACGCATAACGCATAACGCATAACGCATAACGCATAACGCATAACGCATAACGCATAACGCATAACGCATAACGCATAACGCATAACGCATAACGCATAACGCATAACGCATAACGCATAACGCATAACGCATAACGCATAACGCATAACGCATAACGCATAACGCATAACGCATAACGCATAACGCATAACGCATAACGCATAACCCATAACCCATAACGCAAATAACGCTTAACGCAAAACGCATAACGCATAACGCATAACGCTTAACGCGAAACGCAAAACGCATAACGCATAACGCATAACGCATAACGCATAACGCATAACGCATTACGCATAACGCATAACGCATAACGCATAACGCATAACGCATAACGCATAACGCATAACGCATAACGCATAACGCATAACGCATAACGCATAACGCATAACGCATAACGCATAACGCATAACGCATAACGCATAACGCATAACGCATAACGCATAACGCATAACGCATAACGCATAACGCATAACGCATAACGCATAACGCATAACGCATAACGCATAACGCATAACGCATAACACCTAACGCATAACGCACAACGCACAACGCATAACGTATAAACCATAAGGCATAACGCATAATGCAAAAGTCATAACGCATAACGCATAACCCATAACCCATAACGCATAACGCATAACGCATAACGCATAACGCATAACGCATAACGCATAACGCATAACGCATAACGCATAACGCATAACGCATAACGCATAACGCATAACGCATAACGCATAACGCATAACGCATAACGCATAACGCATAACGCATAACGCATAACGCATAACGCATAACGCATAACGCATAACGCATAACCCATAACCCATAACGCAAATAACGCTTAACGCAAAACGCATAACGCATAACGCATAACGCTTAACGCGAAACGCAAAACGCATAACGCATAACGCATAACGCATAACGCATAACGCATAACGCATAACGCATAACGCATTACGCATAACGCATAACGCATAACGCATAACGCATAACGCATAACGCATAACGCATAACGCATAACGCATAACGCATAACGCATAACGCATAACGCATAACGCATAACGCATAACGCATAACGCATAACGCATAACGCATAACGCATAACGCATAACGCATAACGCATAACGCATAACGCATAACGCATAACGCATAACGCATAACGCATAACGCATAACGCATAACGCATAACGCACAACGCACAACGCATAACGCATAACGCATAACGCATAACGCATAACGCATAACGCATAACGCATAACGCATAACGCATAACGCATAACGCATAACGCATAACGCATAACGCATAACGCATAACGCATAACGCATAACGCATAACGCATAACGCATAACGCATAACCCATAACCCATAACGCAAATAACGCTTAACGCAAAACGCATAACGCATAACGCATAACGCTTAACGCGAAACGCAAAACGCATAACGCATAACGCATAACGCATAACGCATAACGCATAACGCATAACGCATAACGCATTACGCATAACGCATAACGCATAACGCATAACGCATAACGCATAACGCATAACGCATAACGCATAACGCATAACGCATAACGCATAACGCATAACGCATAACGCATAACGCATAACGCATAACGCATAACGCATAACGCATAACGCATAACGCATAACGCATAACGCATAACGCATAACGCATAACGCATAACGCATAAAACACAACGCATAACGCATAACGCATAACGCATAACACATATCGCAATAACGCATAACACATAACGCATAACACCTAACGCATAACGCATAACGCATAACGCATAACGCATAACGCATAACGCATAACGCATAACGCATAACGCATAACGCATAACGCATAACGCATAACGCATAACGCATAACGCATAAAACACAACGCATAACGCATAACGCATAACGCATAACACATATCGCAATAACGCATAACACATAACGCATAACACCTAACGCATAACGCACAACGCACAACGCATAACGTATAAACCATAAGGCATAACGCATAATGCAAAAGTCATAACGCATAACGCATAACGCATAACGCATAACGCATAACGCATAACGCATAACGCATAACGCATAACGCATAACGCATAACGCATAACGCATAACGCATAACGCATAACGCATAACGCATAACGCATAACGCATAACGCATAACGCATAACGCATAACGCATAACGCATAACGCATAACGCATAACGCATAACGCATAACGCATAACGCATAACGCATAACGCATAACCCATAACCCATAACGCAAATAACGCTTAACGCAAAACGCATAACGCATAACGCATAACGCTTAACGCGAAACGCAAAACGCATAACGCATAACGCATAACGCATAACGCATAACGCATAACGCATTACGCATAACGCATAACGCATAACGCATAACGCATAACGCATAACGCATAACGCATAACGCATAACGCATAACGCATAACGCATAACGCATAACGCATAACGCATAACGCATAACGCATAACGCATAACGCATAACGCATAACGCATAACGCATAACGCATAACGCATAACGCATAACGCATAACGCATAACGCATAACGCATAACGCATAACGCATAACGCATAACGCATAACGCATAACACCTAACGCATAACGCACAACGCACAACGCATAACGTATAAACCATAAGGCATAACGCATAATGCAAAAGTCATAACGCATAACGCATAACCCATAACCCATAACGCATAACGCATAACGCATAACGCATAACGCATAACGCATAACGCATAACGCATAACGCATAACGCATAACGCATAACGCATAACGCATAACGCATAACGCATAACGCATAACGCATAACGCATAACGCATAACGCATAACGCATAACGCATAACGCATAACGCATAACGCATAACGCATAACGCATAACGCATAACGCATAACGCATAACCCATAACCCATAACGCAAATAACGCTTAACGCAAAACGCATAACGCATAACGCATAACGCTTAACGCGAAACGCAAAACGCATAACGCATAACGCATAACGCATAACGCATAACGCATAACGCATAACGCATAACGCATTACGCATAACGCATAACGCATAACGCATAACGCATAACGCATAACGCATAACGCATAACGCATAACGCATAACGCATAACGCATAACGCATAACGCATAACGCATAACGCATAACGCATAACGCATAACGCATAACGCATAACGCATAACGCATAACGCATAACGCATAACGCATAACGCATAACGCATAACGCATAACGCATAACGCATAACGCATAACGCATAACGCATAACGCATAACGCATAACGCATAACGCATAACGCATAACGCATAACGCATAACGCATAACGCATAACGCATAACGCATAACGCATAACGCACAACGCACAACGCATAACGCATAACGCATAACGCATAACGCATAACGCATAACGCATAACGCATAACGCATAACGCATAACGCATAACGCATAACGCATAACGCATAACGCATAACGCATAACGCATAACGCATAACGCATAACGCATAACGCATAACGCATAACGCATAACGCATAACGCATAACGCATAACGCATAACGCATAACGCATAAAACACAACGCATAACGCATAACGCATAACACATATCGCAATAACGCATAACACATAACGCATAACACCTAACGCATAACGCACAACGCACAACGCATAACGTATAAACCATAAGGCATAATGCAAAAGTCATAACGCATAACGCATAACGCATAACGCATAACGCATAACGCATAACGCATAACGCATAACGCATAACGCATAACGCATAACGCATAACGCATAACGCATAACGCATAACGCATAACGCATAACGCATAACGCATAACGCATAACGCATAACGCATAACGCATAACGCATAACGCATAACGCAAAACGCATAAAGCATAACGCATAACGCATAACGCATAACGCATAACGCATAACGCATAACGCATAACGCATAACGCATAACGCATAACGCATAACGCATAACGCATAACGGATAAAGCATAACGCATAACGCATAACGCATAACGCATAACGCATAATGCATAACGCATAACGCATAACTCATAATGCAAAAGTCATAACGCATAACGCATAACGCATAACGCATAACGCATAACGCATAACTCATAATGCAAAAGTCATAACGCATAACGCATAACGCATAACGCATAACGCATAACGCATAACGCATAACGCATAACGCATAACGCATAACGCATAACGCATAACGCATAACGCATAACGCATAACGCATAACGCATAACGCATAACGCATAACGCATAACGCATAACGCATAACGCATAACGCATAACGCATAACGCATAACGCATAACGCATAACGCATAACGCATAACGCATAACGCATAACGCATAACGCATAACGCATAACGCATAACGCATAACGCATAACGCATAACGCATAACGCATAACGCATAACGCATAACGCATAACGCATAACGCATAACGCATAACGCATAACGCATAACGCATAACGCATAACGCATAACGCATAACGCATAACGCATAACGCATAACGCATAACGCATAACGCATAACGCATAACGCATAACGCATAACGCATAACGCATAACGCATAACGCATAACGCATAACGCATAACGCATAACGCATAACGCATAACGCATAACGCATAACGCATAACCCATAACCCATAACGCAAATAACGCTTAACGCAAAACGCATAACGCATAACGCATAACGCTTAACGCGAAACGCAAAACGCATAACGCATAACGCATAACGCATAACGCATAACGCATAACGCATAACGCATTACGCATAACGCATAACGCATAACGCATAACGCATAACGCATAACGCATAACGCATAACGCATAACGCATAACGCATAACGCATAACGCATAACGCATAACGCATAACGCATAACGCATAACGCATAACGCATAACGCATAACGCATAACGCATAACGCATAACGCATAACGCATAACGCATAACGCATAACGCATAACGCATAACGCATAACGCATAAAACACAACGCATAACGCATAACGCATAACGCATAACACATATCGCAATAACGCATAACACATAACGCATAACACCTAACGCATAACGCACAACGCACAACTCATAACGTATAAACCATAAGGCATAACGCATAATGCAAAAGTCATAACGCATAACGCATAACGCATAACGCATAACGCATAACGCATAACGCATAACGCATAACGCATAACGCATAACGCATAACGCATAACGCATAACGCATAACGCATAACGCATAACGCATAACGCATAACGCATAACGCATAACGCATAACGCATAACGCATAACGCATAACGCATAACGCATAACGCATAACGCATAACGCATAACGCATAACGCATAACGCATAACGCATAACGCATAACGCATAACGCATAACGCATAACGCATAACGCATAACGCATAACGCATAAAACACAACGCATAACGCATAACGCATAACGCATAACACATATCGCAATAACGCATAACACATAACGCATAACACCTAACGCATAACGCACAACGCACAACGCATAACGTATAAACCATAAGGCATAACGCATAATGCAAAAGTCATAACGCATAACGCTTAACGCATAACGCATAACGCATAACGCATAACGCATAACGCATAACGCATAACGCATAACGCATAACGCATAACGCATAACGCATAACGCATAACGCATAACGCATAACGCATAACGCATAACGCATAACGCATAACGCATAACGCATAACGCATAACGCATAACGCATAACGCATAACGCATAAAGCATAACGCATAACGCATAACGCATAACGCATAACGCATAACGCATAACGCATAACGCATAACGGATAAAGCATAACGCATAACGCATAACGCATAACGCATAACGCATAATGCATAACGCATAACGCATAACTCATAATGCAAAAGTCATAACGCATAACGCATAACGCATAACGCATAACGCATAACGCATAACTCATAATGCAAAAGTCATAACGCATAACGCATAACGCATAACGCATAACGCATAACGCATAACGCATAACGCATAACGCATAACGCATAACGCATAACGCATAACGCATAACGCATAACGCATAACGCATAACGCATAACGCATAACGCATAACGCATAACGCATAACGCATAACGCATAACGCATAACGCATAACCCATAACCCATAACGCAAATAACGCTTAACGCAAAACGCATAACGCATAACGCATAACGCTTAACGCATAACGCATAACGCATAACGCATAACGCATAACGCATAACGCATAACGCATAACGCATAACGCATAACGCATAACGCATAACGCATAACGCATAACGCATAACGCATAACGCATAACGCATAACGCATAACGCATAACGCATAACGCATAACGCATAACGCATAACGCATAGCCCATAACGCATAACACATAGCGCATAACGCATTATGCAAAAGTCATAATGCATAACGTATAACGCATAACGCATAACGCATAACGCATAGCGCATAACGCATAACGCATAACGCATAACGCATAACGCATAACGCATAACGCATAACGCATAACGCATAACGCATAACGCATAACGCATAACGCATAACGCATAACGCATAACGCATAACGCATAACGCATAACGCATAACGCATAACGCATAACGCATAACGCATAACGCATAACGCATAACGCATAACGCATAACGCATAACGCATAACGCATAACGCATAACGCATAACGCATAACGCATAACGCATAACGCATAAAACACAACGCATAACGCATAACGCATAACGCATAACACATATCGCAATAACGCATAACACATAACGCATAACACCTAACGCATAACGCACAACGCACAACGCATAACGTATAAACCATAAGGCATAACGCATAATGCAAAAGTCATAACGCATAACGCATAACCCATAACCCATAACGCATAACGCATAACGCATAACGCATAACGCATAACGCATAACGCATACCGCATAACGCATAACGCATAACGCATAACGCATAACGCATAACGCATAACGCATAACGCATAACGCATAACGCATAACGCATAACGCATAACGCATAACGCATAACGCATAACGCATAACGCATAACGCATAACGCATAACGCATAACGCATAACGCATAACGCATAACGCATAACGCATAACGCATAACGCATAACGCATAACGCATAACGCATAACGCATAACGCATAACGCATAACGCATAACGCATAACGCATAACGCATAACGCATAACGCATAACGCATAACGCATAACGCATAACGCATAACGCATAACGCATAACGCAAAACGCATAACGCATAACGCATAACGCATAACGCATAACGCATAACGCATAACGCATAACGCATAACGCATAACGCATAACCCATAACCCATAACGCAAATAACGCTTAACGCAAAACGCATAACGCATAACGCATAACGCTTAACGCGAAACGCAAAACGCATAACGCATAACGCATAACGCATAACGCATAACGCATAACGCATAACGCATAACGCATTACGCATAACGCATAACGCATAACGCATAACGCATAACGCATAACGCATAACGCATAACGCATAACGCATAACGCATAACGCATAACGCATAACGCATAACGCATAACGCATAACGCATAACGCATAACGCATAACGCATAACGCATAACGCATAACGCATAACGCACAACGCATAACGCACAACGCATAACGCACAACGCATAACGCATAACGCATAACGCATAACGCATAACGCATAACGCATAACGCATAACGCATAACGCATAACGCATAACGCATAACGCATAACGCATAACGCATAACGCATAACGCATAACGCATAACGCATAACGCATAACGCATAACGCATAACGCATAACGCATAACGCATAACGCATAACGCATAACGCATAACGCATAACGCATAACGCATAACGCATAACGCATAACGCATAACGCATAACGCATAACGCATAACGCATAACGCATAACGCATAACGCATAACGCATAACGCATAACGCATAACGCATAACGCATAACGCATAACGCATAACGCATAACGCATAACGCATAACGCATAAAACACAACGCATAACGCATAACGCATAACGCATAACACATATCGCAATAACGCATAACACATAACGCATAACACCTAACGCATAACGCACAACGCACAACGCATAACGTATAAACCATAAGGCATAACGCATAATGCAAAAGTCATAACGCATAACGCATAACGCATAACGCATAACGCATAACGCATAACGCATAACGCATAACGCATAACGCATAACGCATAACGCATAACGCATAACGCATAACGCATAACGCATAACGCATAACGCATAACGCATAACGCATAACGCATAACGCATAACGCATAACGCATAACGCATAACGCATAACGCATAACGCATAACGCATAACGCATAACGCATAACGCATAACGCATAACGCATAACGCATAACGCATAACGCATAACGCATAACGCATAACGCATAACGCATAACGCATAACGCATAACGCATAACGCATAACGCATAACGCATAACGCATAACGCATAACGCATAACGCATAACGCATAACCCATAACCCATAACGCAAATAACGCTTAACGCAAAACGCATAACGCATAACGCATAACGCTTAACGCGAAACGCAAAACGCATAACGCATAACGCATAACGCATAACGCATAACGCATAACGCATAACGCATTACGCATAACGCATAACGCATAACGCATAACGCATAACGCATAACGCATAACGCATAACGCATAACGCATAACGCATAACGCATAACGCATAACGCATAACGCATAACGCATAACGCATAACGCATAACGCATAACGCATAACGCATAACGCATAACGCATAACGCATAACGCATAACGCATAACGCATAACGCATAACGCATAACGCATAACGCATAAAACACAACGCATAACGCATAACGCATAACGCATAACACATATCGCAATAACGCATAACACATAACGCATAACACCTAACGCATAACGCACAACGCACAACTCATAACGTATAAACCATAAGGCATAACGCATAATGCAAAAGTCATAACGCATAACGCATAACGCATAACGCATAACGCATAACGCATAACGCATAACGCATAACGCATAACGCATAACGCATAACGCATAACGCATAACGCATAACGCATAACGCATAACGCATAACGCATAACGCATAACGCATAACGCATAACGCATAACGCATAACGCATAACGCATAACGCATAACGCATAACGCATAACGCATAACGCATAACGCATAACGCATAACGCATAACGCATAACGCATAACGCATAAAACACAACGCATAACGCATAACGCATAACGCATAACACATATCGCAATAACGCATAACACATAACGCATAACACCTAACGCATAACGCACAACGCACAACGCATAACGTATAAACCATAAGGCATAACGCATAATGCAAAAGTCATAACGCATAACGCTTAACGCATAACGCATAACGCATAACGCATAACGCATAACGCATAACGCATAACGCATAACGCATAACGCATAACGCATAACGCATAACGCATAACGCATAACGCATAACGCATAACGCATAACGCATAACGCATAACGCATAACGCATAACGCATAACGCATAACGCATAACGCATAACGCATAACGCATAAAGCATAACGCATAACGCATAACGCATAACGCATAACGCATAACGCATAACGCATAACGCATAACGCATAACGCATAACGCATAACACCTAACGCATAACGCACAACGCACAACGCATAACGTATAAACCATAAGGCATAACGCATAATGCAAAAGTCATAACGCATAACGCATAACGCATAACGCATAACGCATAACGCATAACGCATAACGCATAACGCATAACGCATAACGCATAACGCATAACGCATAACGCATAACGCATAACGCATAACGCATAACGCATAACGCATAACGCATAACGCATAACGCATAACGCATAACGCATAACGCATAACGCATAACGCATAACGCATAACGCATAACGCATAACGCATAACGCATAACGCATAACGCATAACGCATAACGCATAACGCATAACGCATAACGCATAACGCATAACGCATAACGCATAACGCATAACGCATAACGCATAACGCATAACGCATAACGCATAACGCATAACGCATAACGCATAACGCATAACGCATAACGCATAACCCATAACCCATAACGCAAATAACGCTTAACGCAAAACGCATAACGCATAACGCATAACGCTTAACGCGAAACGCAAAACGCATAACGCATAACGCATAACGCATAACGCATAACGCATAACGCATTACGCATAACGCATAACGCATAACGCATAACGCATAACGCATAACGCATAACGCATAACGCATAACGCATAACGCATAACGCATAACGCATAACGCATAACGCATAACGCATAACGCATAACGCATAACGCATAACGCATAACGCATAACGCATAACGCATAACGCATAACGCATAACGCATAACGCATAACGCATAACGCATAACGCATAACGCATAACGCATAACGCATAACGCATAAAACACAACGCATAACGCATAACGCATAACGCATAACACATATCGCAATAACGCATAACACATAACGCATAACACCTAACGCATAACGCACAACGCACAACTCATAACGTATAAACCATAAGGCATAACGCATAATGCAAAAGTCATAACGCATAACGCATAACGCATAACGCATAACGCATAACGCATAACGCATAACGCATAACGCATAACGCATAACGCATAACGCATAACGCATAACGCATAACGCATAACGCATAACGCATAACGCATAACGCATAACGCATAACGCATAACGCATAACGCATAACGCATAACGCATAACGCATAACGCATAACGCATAACGCATAACGCATAACGCATAACGCATAACGCATAACGCATAACGCATAAAACACAACGCATAACGCATAACGCATAACGCATAACACATATCGCAATAACGCATAACACATAACGCATAACACCTAACGCATAACGCACAACGCACAACGCATAACGTATAAACCATAAGGCATAACGCATAATGCAAAAGTCATAACGCATAACGCTTAACGCATAACGCATAACGCATAACGCATAACGCATAACGCATAACGCATAACGCATAACGCATAACGCATAACGCATAACGCATAACGCATAACGCATAACGCATAACGCATAACGCATAACGCATAACGCATAACGCATAACGCATAACGCATAAAGCATAACGCATAACGCATAACGCATAACGCATAACGCATAACGCATAACGCATAACGCATAACGGATAAAGCATAACGCATAACGCATAACGCATAACGCATAACGCATAACGCATAACGCATAACGCATAACGCATAACGCATAACTCATAATGCAAAAGTCATAACGCATAACGCATAACGCATAACGCATAACGCATAACGCATAACGCATAACTCATAATGCAAAAGTCATAACGCATAACGCATAACGCATAACGCATAACGCATAACGCATAACGCATAACGCATAACGCATAACGCATAACGCATAACGCATAACGCATAACGCATAACGCATAACGCATAACGCATAACGCATAACGCATAACGCATAACGCATAACGCATAACGCATAACGCATAACGCATAACGCATAACGCATAACGCATAACGCATAACGCATAACGCATAACGCATAACGCATAACGCATAACGCATAACGCATAACGCATAACGCATAACGCATAACGCATAACGTATAAACCATAAGGAATAACGCATAATGCAAAAGTCATAACGCATAACGCATAACGCAAAACTCATAACGCATAACGCATAACGCATAACGCATAACGAATAACGCATAACGCATAACGCATAACGCATAACGCATAACGCATAACGCATAACGCATAACGCATAACGCATAACGCATAGCCCATAACGCATAACACATAGCGCATAACGCATTATGCAAAAGTCATAATGCATAACGTATAACGCATAACGCATAACGCATAACGCATAACGCAGAACGCATAACGCATAACGCATAACGCATAACGCATAACGCATAACGCATAACGCATAACGCATAACGCATAACGCATAACGCATAACGCATAACGCATAACGCATAACGCATAACGCATAACGCATAACGCATAACGCATAACGCATAACGCATAACGCAAAACGCATAACGCATAACGCATAACGCATAACGCATAACGCATAACGCATAACGCATAACGCATAACGCATAACGCATAACGCATAACGCATAACGCATAACGCATAACGCATAACGCATAACGCATAACGCATAACGCATAACCCATAACCCATAACGCAAATAACGCTTAACGCAAAACGCATAACGCATAACGCATAACGCTTAACGCGAAACGCAAAACGCATAACGCATAACGCATAACGCATAACGCATAACGCATAACGCATAACGCATAACGCATAACGCATAACGCATTACGCATAACGCATAACGCATAACGCATATCGCATAACGCATAACGCATAACGCATAACGCATAACGCATAACGCATAACGCATAACGCATAACGCATAACGCATAACGCATAACGCATAACGCATAGCCCATAACGCATAACACATAGCGCATAACGCATTATGCAAAAGTCATAATGCATAACGTATAACGCATAACGCATAACGCATAACGCATAACGCATAACGCATAACGCATAACGCATAACGCATAACGCATAACGCATAACGCATAACGCATAACGCATAACGCATAACGCATAACGCATAACGCATAACGCATAACGCATAACGCATAACGCATAACGCATAACGCATAACGCATAACGCATAACGCATAACGCATAACGCATAACGCATAACGCATAACGCATAAAACACAACGCATAACGCATAACGCATAACACATATCGCAATAACGCATAACACATAACGCATAACACCTAACGCATAACGTACAACGCACAACGCATAACGTATAAACCATAAGGCATAACGCATAATGCAAAAGTCATATCGCATAACGCATAACGCATAACGCATAACGCATAACGCATAACGCATAACGCATAACACATATCGCAATAACGCATAACACATAACGCATAACACCTAACGCATAACGCACAACGCACAACGCATAACGTATAAACCATAAGGCATAACGCATAATGCAAAAGTCATAACGCATAACGCATAACCCATAACCCATAACGCATAACGCATAACGTATAAACCATAAGGAATAACGCATAATGCAAAAGTCATAACGCATAACGCATAACGCAAAACTCATAACGCATAACGCATAACGCATAACGCATAACGAATAACGCATAACGCATAACGCATAACGCATAACGCATAACGCATAACGCATAACGCATAACGCATAACGCATAACGCATAACGCATAACGCATAACGCATAACGCATAACGCATAACGCATAACGCATAACGCATAACGCATAACGCATAACGCATAACGCATAACGCATAACGCATAACGCATAACGCATAACGCACAACGCACAACGCATAACGTATAAACCATAAGGCATAACGCATAATGCAAAAGTCATATCGCATAACGCATAACGCATAACGCATAACGCATAACGCATAACGCATAACGCATAACGCATAACGCATAACGCATAACGCATAACGCATAACGCATAACGCATAACGCATAACGCATAACGCATAACGCATAACGCATAACGCATAACGCATAACGCATAACGCATAACGCATAACGCATAACGCATAACGCATAACGCATAACGCATAACGCATAACGCATAACGCATAACGCATAACGCATAACGCATAACGCATAACGCATAACGCATAACGCATAACGCATAACGCATAACGCATAACCCATAACCCATAACGCAAATAACGCTTAACGCAAAACGCATAACGCATAACGCATAACGCTTAACGCGAAACGCAAAACGCATAACGCATAACGCATAACGCATAACGCATAACGCATAACGCATTACGCATAACGCATAACGCATAACGCATAACGCATAACGCATAACGCATAACGCATAACGCATAACGCATAACGCATAACGCATAACGCATAACGCATAACGCATAACGCATAACGCATAACGCATAACGCATAACGCATAACGCATAACGCATAACGCATAACGCATAACGCATAACGCATAACGCATAACGCATAACGCATAACGCATAACGCACAACGCACAACGCATAACGTATAAACCATAAGGCATAACGCATAATGCAAAAGTCATATCGCATAACGCATAACGCATAACGCATAACGCATAACGCATAACGCATAACGCATAACGCATAACGCATAACGCATAACGCATAACGCATAACGCATAACGCATAACGCATAACGCATAACGCATAACGCATAACGCATAACGCATAACGCATAACGCATAACGCATAACGCATAACGCATAACGCATAACGCATAACGCATAACGCATAACGCATAACGCATAACGCATAACGCATAACGCATAACGCATAACGCATAACGCATAACCCATAACCCATAACGCAAATAACGCTTAACGCAAAACGCATAACGCATAACGCATAACGCTTAACGCGAAACGCAAAACGCATAACGCATAACGCATAACGCATAACGCATAACGCATAACGCATTACGCATAACGCATAACGCATAACGCATAACGCATAACGCATAACGCATAACGCATAACGCATAACGCATAACGCATAACGCATAACGCATAACGCATAACGCATAACGCATAACGCATAACGCATAACGCATAACGCATAACGCATAACGCATAACGCATAACGCATAACGCATAACGCATAACGCATAACGCATAACGCATAACGCATAACGCATAACGCATAACGCATAACGCATAACGCATAACGCATAACGCATAACGCATAACGCATAACGCATAACGCATAACGCATAACGCATAACGCATAACGCATAACGCATAACGCATAACGCATAACGCATAACGCATAACGCATAACGCATAACGCATAACGCATAACGCATAACGCATAACGCATAACGCACAACGCATAACGCACAACGCACAACGCACAACGCATAACGCATAACGCATAACGCATAACGCATAACGCATAACGCATAACGCATAACGCATAACGCATAACGCATAACGCATAACACATATCGCAATAACGCATAACACATAACGCATAACACCTAACGCATAACGCACAACGCACAACGCATAACGTATAAACCATAAGGCATAACGCATAATGCAAAAGTCATAACGCATAACGCATAACGCATAACGCATAACGCATAACGCATAACGCATAACGCATAACGCATAACGCATAACGCATAACGCATAACGCATAACGCATAACGCATAACGCATAACGCATAACGCATAACGCATAACGCATAACGCATAACGCAAAACGCATAAAGCATAACGCATAACGCATAACGCATAACGCATAACGCATAACGCATAACGCATAACGCATAACGCATAACGCATAACGCATAACGCATAACGCATAACGCATAACGCATAACGCATAACGCATAACGCATAACGCATAACGCATAACGCATAACGCATAACGCATAACGCATAACGCATAACGCATAACGCATAACGCATAACGCATAACGCATAACGCATAACGCATAAGGCATAAGCATAACGCATAACGCATAACGCATAACGCGTAACGCAAAACTCATAACGCATAACGCGTAACGCAAAACTCATAACGCATAACGCATAACGCATAACGCATAACGCATAACGCATAACGCATAACGCATAACGCATAACGCATAACGCATAACGCATAACGCATAACGCATAACGCATAACGCATAACGCATAACGCATAACGCATAACGCATAACGCATAACGCATAACGCATAACGCATAACGCATAACGCATAACGCATAACGCATAACGCATAACGCATAACGCATAACGCATAACGCATAACGCATAACGCATAACGCATACCGCATAACGCATAACGCATAACGCATAACGCATAACGCATAACGCATAACGCATAACGCATAACGCATAACGCATAACGCATAACGCATAACGCATGACGCACAACGCATAACGCATAACGCATAACGCATAACGCATAACGCATAACGCATAACGCATAACGCATTACGCATAACGCATAACGCATAACGCATAACGCATAACGCATAAGGCATAAGCATAACGCATAACGCATAACGCATAACGCATAACGCATAACGCGTAACGCAAGACTCATAACGCATAACGCATAACGCATAACGCATATGGCATAACGCATAATGCAAAAGTCATAACGCATAACGCATAACGCATAACGCATAACGCATAACGCATAACGCATAACGCATAACGCATAACGCATAACGCATAACGCATAACGCATAACGCATAACGCGTAACGCAAAACTCATAACGCATAACGCATAACGCATAACGCATAACGCACAACGCATAACGTTTAAACCATAAGGCATAACGCATAGCCCATGACGCATAACGCATAACGCATAATGCAAAAGTCATAACGCATAACGCATAACGGATAACGCATAACGCATAACGCATAACGCATAACGCATAACGCATAACGCATAACGCATAACGCATAACGCATAACGCATAACGCATAACGCATAACGCATAACGCATAACGCATAACGCATAACGCATAACGCATAACGCATAACGCATAACGCATAACGCATAACGCATAACGCATAACGCATAACGCATAACGCATAACGCATAACGCATAACGCATAACGCATAACGCATAACGCATAACGCATGACGCACAACGCATAACGCATAACGCATAACGCATAACGCATAACGCATAACGCATTACGCATAACGAATTACGCATAACGCATAACGCATAACGCATAACGCATAAGGCATAACGCATAACGCATAACGCATAACGCATAACGCGTAACGCAAGACTCATTACGCATAACGCATAACGCATAACGCATAACGCATAACGCATATGGCATAACGCATAATGCAAAAGTCATAACGCATAACGCATAACGCATAACGCATAACGCATAACGCATAACGCATAACGCATAACGCATAACGCATAACGCATAACGCATAACGCATAACGCATAACGCATAACGCATAACGCATAACGCATAACGCATAACGCATAACGCATAACGCATAACGCATAACGCATAACGCATAACGCATAACGCATAACGCATAACGCATAACGCATAACGCATAACGCATAACGCATAACGCATAACGCATAACGCATAACGCATAACGCATAACGCATAACGCATAACGCAT
Organism: Lasioglossum baleicum; assembly: GCF_051020765.1. Classification (NCBI taxonomy): domain Eukaryota; kingdom Metazoa; phylum Arthropoda; class Insecta; order Hymenoptera; family Halictidae; genus Lasioglossum; species Lasioglossum baleicum. The sequence goes on from NW_027469259.1 coordinate 196,110, forward strand.
AACGCATAACGCATAACGCATAACGCATAACGCATAACGCATAACGCATAACGCATAACGCATAACGCATAACGCATAACGCATAACGCATAACGCATAACGCATAACGCATAACGCATAACGCATAACGCATAACGCATAACGCATAACGCATAACGCATAACGCATAACGCATAACGCATAACGCATAACGCATAACGCATAACGCATGACGCACAACGCATAACGCATAACGCATAACGCATAACGCATAACGCATAACGCATTACGCATAACGAATTACGCATAACGCATAACGCATAACGCATAACGCATAAGGCATAACGCATAACGCATAACGCATAACGCATAACGCGTAACGCAAGACTCATTACGCATAACGCATAACGCATAACGCATAACGCATAACGCATATGGCATAACGCATAATGCAAAAGTCATAACGCATAACGCATAACGCATAACGCATAACGCATAACGCATAACGCATAACGCATAACGCATAACGCATAACGCATAACGCATAACGCATAACGCATAACGCATAACGCATAACGCATAACGCATAACGCATAACGCATAACGCATAACGCATAACGCATAACGCATAACGCATAACGCATAACGCATAACGCATAACGCATAACGCATAACGCATAACGCATAACGCATAACGCATAACGCATAACGCATAACGCATAACGCATAACGCATAACGCATAACGCATAAGGCATAAGCATAACGCATAACGCATAACGCATAACGCATAACGCGTAACGCAAAACTCATAACGCATAACGCGTAACGCAAAACTCATAACGCATAACGCATAACGCATAACGCATAACGCATAACGCATAACGCATAACGCATAACGCATAACGCATAACGTATAACGCATAACGCATAACGCATAACGCATAACGCATAACGCATAACGCATAACGCATAACGCATAACGCATAACGCATAACGCATAACGCATAACGCATAACGCATAACGCATAACGCATAACGCATACCGCATAACGCATAACGCATAACGCATAACGCATAACGCATAACGCATAACGCATAACGCATAACGCATAACGCATAACGCATAACGCATAACGCATAACGCATAACGCATAACGCATAACGCATAACGCGTAACGCAAAACTCATAACGCATAACGCATAACGCATAACGCACAACGCATAACGTTTAAACCATAAGGCATAACGCATAGCCCATGACGCATAACGCATAACGCATAATGCAAAAGTCATAACGCATAACGCATAACGGATAACGCATAACGCATAACGCATAACGCATAACGCATAACGCATAACGCATAACGCATAACGCATAACGCATAACGCATAACGCATAACGCATAACGCATAACGCATAACGCATAACGCATAACGCATAACGCATAACGCATAACGCATAACGCATAACGCATAACGCATAACGCATAACGCATAACGCATAACGCATAACGCATAACGCATAACGCATAACGCATAACGCATAACGCATAACGCATAACGCATAACGCATAACGCATAACGCATAACGCATAACGCATAACGCATAACGCATAACGCATAACGCATAACGCATAACGCATAACGCATAACGCATAACGCATAACGCATAACGCATAACGCATAACGCATAACGCATAACGCATAAGGCATAAGCATAACGCATAACGCATAACGCATAACGCATAACGCGTAACGCAAAACTCATAACGCATAACGCGTAACGCAAAACTCATAACGCATAACGCATAACGCATAACGCATAACGCATAACGCATAACGCATAACGCATAACGCATAACGCATAACGCATAACGCATAACGTATAACGCATAACGCATAACGCATAACGCATAACGCATAACGCATAACGCATAACGCATAACGCATAACGCATAACGCATAACGCATAACGCATAACGCATAACGCATAACGCATAACGCATACCGCATAACGCATAACGCATAACGCATAACGCATAACGCATAACGCATAACGCATAACGCATAACGCATAACGCATAACGCATAACGCATAACGCATAACGCATAACGCATAACGCATAACGCATAACGCATAACGCATGACGCACAACGCATAACGCATAACGCATAACGCATAACGCATAACGCATAACGCATAACGCATAACGCATAACGCATTACGCATAACGCATAACGCATAACGCATAACGCATAAGGCATAAGCATAACGCATAACGCATAACGCATAACGCATAACGCGTAACGCAAGACTCATAACGCATAACGCATAACGCATAACGCATATGGCATAACGCATAATGCAAAAGTCATAACGCATAACGCATAACGCATAACGCATAACGCATAACGCATAACGCATAACGCATAACGCATAACGCATAACGCATAACGCATAACGCATAACGCATAACGCATAACGCATAACGCATAACGCATAACGCATAACGCATAACGCATAACGCATAACGCATAACGCATAACGCATAACGCATAACGCATAACGCATAACGCATAACGCATAACGCATAACGCATAACGCATAACGCATAACGCATAACGCATAACGCATAACGCATAACGCATAACGCATAACGCATAACGCATAACGCATAACGCATAACGCATAACGCATAACGCATAACGCATAACGCATAACGCATAACGCATAACGCATAACGCATAACGCATAACGCATAACGCATAACGCATAACGCATAACGCATAACGCATAACGCATAACGCATAACGCATAACGCATAACGCATAACGCATAACGCATAACGCATAACGCATAACGCATAACGCATAACGCATAACGCATAACGCATAACGCATAACGCATAACGCATAACGCATAACGCATAACGCATAACGCATAACGCATAACGCATAACGCATGACGCACAACGCATAACGCATAACGCATAACGCATAACGCATAACGCATAACGCATTACGCATAACGAATTACGCATAACGCATAACGCATAACGCATAACGCATAAGGCATAACGCATAACGCATAACGCATAACGCATAACGCATAACGCATAACGCATAACGCGTAACGCAAGACTCATTACGCATAACGCATAACGCATAACGCATAACGCATAACGCATATGGCATAACGCATAATGCAAAAGTCATAACGCATAACGCATAACGCATAACGCATAACGCATAACGCATAACGCATAACGCATAACGCATAACGCATAACGCATAACGCATAACGCATAACGCATAACGCATAACGCATAACGCATAACGCATAACGCATAACGCATAACGCATAACGCATAACGCATAACGCATAACGCATAACGCATAACGCATAACGCATAACGCATAACGCATAACGCATAACGCATAACGCATAACGCATAACGCATAACGCATAACGCATAACGCATAACGCATAACGCATAACGCATAACGCATAACGCATAACGCATAACGCATAACGCATAACGCATAACGCATAACGCATAACGCATAACGCATAACGCATAACGCATAACGCATAACGCATAACGCATAACGCATAACGCATAACGCATAACGCATAACGCATAACGCATAACGCATAACGCATAACGCATAACGCATAACGCATAACGCATAACGCATAACGCATAACGCATAACGCATAAGGCATAAGCATAACGCATAACGCATAACGCATAACGCGTAACGCAAAACTCATAACGCATAACGCGTAACGCAAAACTCATAACGCATAACGCATAACGCATAACGCATAACGCATAACGCATAACGCATAACGCATAACGCATAACGCATAACGCATAACGCATAACGCATAACGCATAACGCATAACGCATAACGCATAACGCATAACGCATAACGCATAACGCATAACGCATAACGCATAACGCATAACGCATAACGCATAACGCATAACGCATAACGCATAACGCATAACGCATAACGCATAACGCATAACGCATAACGCATAACGCATAACGCATAACGCATACCGCATAACGCATAACGCATAACGCATAACGCATAACGCATAACGCATAACGCATAACGCATAACGCATAACGCATAACGCATAACGCATAACGCATAACGCATGACGCACAACGCATAACGCATAACGCATAACGCATAACGCATAACGCATAACGCATAACGCATAACGCATTACGCATAACGCATAACGCATAACGCATAACGCATAACGCATAAGGCATAAGCATAACGCATAACGCATAACGCATAACGCATAACGCATAACGCGTAACGCAAGACTCATAACGCATAACGCATAACGCATAACGCATATGGCATAACGCATAATGCAAAAGTCATAACGCATAACGCATAACGCATAACGCATAACGCATAACGCATAACGCATAACGCATAACGCATAACGCATAACGCATAACGCATAACGCATAACGCATAACGCATAACGCATAACGCATAACGCATAACGCATAACGCATAACGCATAACGCATAACGCATAACGCATAACGCATAACGCATAACGCATAACGCATAACGCATAACGCATAACGCATAACGCATAACGCATAACGCATAACGCATAACGCATAACGCATAACGCATAACGCATAACGCATAACGCATAACGCATAACGCATAACGCATAACGCGTAACGCAAAACTCATAACGCATAACGCATAACGCATAACGCATAACGCACAACGCATAACGTTTAAACCATAAGGCATAACGCATAGCCCATGACGCATAACGCATAACGCATAATGCAAAAGTCATAACGCATAACGCATAACGGATAACGCATAACGCATAACGCATAACGCATAACGCATAACGCATAACGCATAACGCATAACGCATAACGCATAACGCATAACGCATAACGCATAACGCATAACGCATAACGCATAACGCATAACGCATAACGCATAACGCATAACGCATAACGCATAACGCATAACGCATAACGCATAACGCATAACGCATAACGCATAACGCATGACGCACAACGCATAACGCATAACGCATAACGCATAACGCATAACGCATAACGCATTACGCATAACGAATTACGCATAACGCATAACGCATAACGCATAACGCATAAGGCATAACGCATAACGCATAACGCATAACGCATAACGCGTAACGCAAGACTCATTACGCATAACGCATAACGCATAACGCATAACGCATAACGCATATGGCATAACGCATAATGCAAAAGTCATAACGCATAACGCATAACGCATAACGCATAACGCATAACGCATAACGCATAACGCATAACGCATAACGCATAACGCATAACGCATAACGCATAACGCATAACGCATAACGCATAACGCATAACGCATAACGCATAACGCATAACGCATAACGCATAACGCATAACGCATAACGCATAACGCATAACGCATAACGCATAACGCATAACGCATAACGCATAACGCATAACGCATAACGCATAACGCATAACGCATAACGCATAACGCATAACGCATAACGCATAACGCATAACGCATAACGCATAACGCATAACGCATAACGCATAACGCATAACGCATAACGCATAACGCATAACGCATAACGCATAACGCATAACGCATAACGCATAACGCATAACGCATAACGCATAACGCATAACGCATAACGCATAACGCATAACGCATAACGCATAACGCATAACGCATAACGCATAACGCATAACGCATAACGCATAACGCATAACGCATAACGCATAACGCATAACGCATAACGCATAACGCATAACGCATAACGCATAACGCATAACGCATAACGCATAACGCATAACGCATAACGCATAACGCATAACGCATAACGCATAACGCATAACGCATAACGCATAACGCATAACGCATAACGCATAAGGCATAAGCATAACGCATAACGCATAACGCATAACGCATAACGCATAACGCATAACGCGTAACGCAAGACTCATAACGCATAACGCATAACGCATAACGCATATGGCATAACGCATAATGCAAAAGTCATAACGCATAACGCATAACGCATAACGCATAACGCATAACGCATAACGCATAACGCATAACGCATAACGCATAACGCATAACGCATAACGCATAACGCATAACGCATAACGCATAACGCATAACGCATAACGCATAACGCATAACGCATAACGCATAACGCATAACGCATAACGCATAACGCATAACGCATAACGCATAACGCATAACGCATAACGCATAACGCATAACGCATAACGCATAACGCATAACGCATAACGCATAACGCATAACGCATAACGCATAACGCATAACGCATAACGCATAACGCATAACGCATAACGCGTAACGCAAAACTCATAACGCATAACGCATAACGCATAACGCATAACGCACAACGCATAACGTTTAAACCATAAGGCATAACGCATAGCCCATGACGCATAACGCATAACGCATAACGCATAATGCAAAAGTCATAACGCATAACGCATAACGGATAACGCATAACGCATAACGCATAACGCATAACGCATAACGCATAACGCATAACGCATAACGCATAACGCATAACGCATAACGCATAACGCATAACGCATAACGCATAACGCATAACGCATAACGCATAACGCATAACGCATAACGCATAACGCATAACGCATAACGCATAACGCATAACGCATAAGGCATAAGCATAACGCATAACGCATAACGCATAACGCATAACGCGTAACGCAAAACTCATAACGCATAACGCGTAACGCAAAACTCATAACGCATAACGCATAACGCATAACGCATAACGCATAACGCATAACGCATAACGCATAACGCATAACGCATAACGCATAACGCATAACGCATAACGCATAACGCATAACGCATAACGCATAACGCATAACGCATAACGCATAACGCATAACGCATAACGCATAACGCATAACGCATAACGCATAACGCATAACGCATACCGCATAACGCATAACGCATAACGCATAACGCATAACGCATAACGCATAACGCATAACGCATAACGCATAACGCATAACGCATAACGCATAACGCATAACGCATAACGCATGACGCACAACGCATAACGCATAACGCATAACGCATAACGCATAACGCATAGCGCATAACGCATAACGCATTACGCATAACGCATAACGCATAACGCATAACGCATAAGGCATAAGCATAACGCATAACGCATAACGCATAACGCATAACGCATAACGCGTAACGCAAGACTCATAACGCATAACGCATAACGCATAACGCATATGGCATAACGCATAATGCAAAAGTCATAACGCATAACGCATAACGCATAACGCATAACGCATAACGCATAACGCATAACGCATAACGCATAACGCATAACGCATAACGCATAACGCATAACGCATAACGCATAACGCATAACGCATAACGCATAACGCATAACGCATAACGCATAACGCATAACGCATAACGCATAACGCATAACGCATAACGCATAACGCATAACGCATAACGCATAACGCGTAACGCAAAACTCATAACGCATAACGCATAACGCATAACGCATAACGCATAACGCACAACGCATAACGTTTAAACCATAAGGCATAACGCATAGCCCATGACGCATAACGCATAACGCATAACGCATAATGCAAAAGTCATAACGCATAACGCATAACGGATAACGCATAACGCATAACGCATAACGCATAACGCATAACGCATAACGCATAACGCATAACGCATAACGCATAACGCATAACGCATAACGCATAACGCATAACGCATAACGCATAACGCATAACGCATAACGCATAACGCGTAACGCAAAACTCATAACGCATAACGCGTACGCAAAACTCATAACGCATAACGCATAACGCATAACGCATAACGCATAACGCATAACGCATAACGCATAACGCATAACGCATAACGCATAACGCATAACGCATAACGCATAACGCATAACGCATAACGCATAACGCATAACGCGTAACGCAAAACTCAAAACGCATAACGCATAACGCATAACGCATAACGCATAACGCACAACGCATAACGTTTAAACCATAAGGCATAACGCATAGCCCATAACGCATAACGCATAACGCATAATGCAAAAGTCATAACGCATAACGCATAACGGATAACGCATAACGCATAACGCATAACGCATAACGCATAACGCATAACACATAACGCATAACGCATAACGCATAACGCATAACGCATAACGCATAACGCATAACGCATAACGCATAACGCATAACGCATAACGCATAACGCATAACGCATAACGCATAACGCATAACGCATAACGCATAACGCATAACGCATAACGCATAACGCATAACGCATAACGCATAACGCATAACGCATAACGCATAACGCATAACGCATAACGCATAACGCATAACGCATAACGCATAACGCATAACGCATAACGCATAACGCATAACGCATAACGCATAACGCATAACGCATAACGCATAACGCATAACGCATAACGCATAACGCATAACGCATAACGCATAACGCATAACGCATAACGCATAACGCATAACGCATAACGCATAACGCATAACGCATAACGCATAACGCATAACGCATAACGCATAACGCATAACGCATAACGCATAACGCATAACGCATAACGCATAACGCATAACGCATAACGCATAACGCATAACGCATAACGCATAACGCATAACGCATAACGCATAACGCATAACGCATAACGCATAACGCATAACGCATAACGCATAACGCATAACGCATAACGCATAACGCATAACGCATAACGCATAACGCATAACGCATAACGCATAACGCATAACGCGTAACGCAAAACTCATAACGCATAACGCATAACGCATAACGCATAACGCACAACGCATAACGTTTAAACCATAAGGCATAACGCATAGCCCATGACGCATAACGCATAACGCATAACGCATAATGCAAAAGTCATAACGCATAACGCATAACGGATAACGCATAACGCATAACGCATAACGCATAACGCATAACGCATAACGCATAACGCATAACGCATAACGCATAACGCATAACGCATAACGCATAACGCATAACGCATAACGCATAACGCATAACGCATAACGCATAACGCATAACGCATAACGCATAACGCATAACGCATAACGCATAACGCGTAACGCAAAACTCATAACGCATAACGCGTAACGCAAAACTCATAACGCATAACGCATAACGCATAACGCATAACGCATAACGCATAACGCATAACGCATAACGCATAACGCATAACGCATAACGCATAACGCATAACGCATAACGCATAACGCATAACGCATAACGCATAACGCATAACGCATAACGCATAACGCATAACGCATAACGCATAACGCATAACGCATAACGCGTAACGCAAAACTCATAACGCATAACGCATAACGCATAACGCATAACGCACAACGCATAACGTTTAAACCATAAGGCATAACGCATAGCCCATAACGCATAACGCATAACGCATAACGCATAATGCAAAAGTCATAACGCATAACGCATAACGGATAACGCATAACGCATAACGCATAACGCATAACGCATAACGCATAACGCATAACGCATAACGCATAACGCATAACGCATAACGCATAACGCATAACGCATAACGCATAACGCATAACGCATAACGCATAACGCATAACGCATAACGCATAACGCATAACGCATAACGCATAACGCATAACGCATAACGCATAACGCATAACGCATAACGCATAACGCATAACGCATAACGCATAACGCATAACGCATAACGCATAACGCATAACGCATAACGCATAACGCATAACGCATAACGCATAACGCATAACGCATAACGCATAACGCATAACGCATAACGCATAACGCATAACGCATAACGCATAACGCATAACGCATAACGCATAACGCATAACGCATAACGCATAACGCATAACGCATAACGCATAACGCATATCGCATGACGCACAACGCATAACGCATAACGCATAACGCATAACGCATAACGCATAACGCATAACGCATAACGCATAACGCATTACGCATAACGCATAACGCATAACGCACAACGCATAACGTTTAAACCATAAGGCATAACGCATAGCCCATGACGCATAACGCATAACGCATAACGCATAATGCAAATGTCATAACGCATAACGCATAACGGATAACGCATAACGCATAACGCATAACGCATAACGCATAACGCATAACGCATAACGCATAACGCATAACGCATAACGCATAACGCATAACGCATAACGCATAACGCATAACGCATAACGCATAACGCATAACGCATAACGCATAACGCATAACGCATAACGCATAACGCATAACGCATAACGCATAACGCATAACGCATAACGCATAACGCATAACGCATAACGCATAACGCATAACGCATAACGCATAACGCATAACGCATAACGCATAACGCATAACGCATAACGCATAACGCATAACGCATAACGCATAACGCATAACGCATAACGCATAACGCATAACGCATAACGCATAACGCATAACGCATAACGCATAACGCATAACGCATAACGCATAACGCATAACGCATAACGCATAACGCATAACGCATAACGCATAACGCATAACGCATAACGCATAACGCATAAGGCATAAGCATAACGCATAACGCATAACGCATAACGCATAACGCGTAACGCAAAACTCATAACGCATAACGCGTAACGCAAAACTCATAACGCATAACGCATAACGCATAACGCATAACGCATAACGCATAACGCATAACGCATAACGCATAACGCATAACGCATAACGCATAACGCATAACGCATAACGCATAACGCATAACGCATAACGCATAACGCATAACGCATAACGCATAACGCATAACGCATAACGCATAACGCATAACGCATAACGCATAACGCATAACGCATAACGCATAACGCATAACGCATAACGCATAACGCATACCGCATAACGCATAACGCATAACGCATAACGCATAACGCATAACGCATAACGCATAACGCATAACGCATAACGCATAACGCATAACGCATAACGCATAACGCATAACGCATAACGCATAACGCATAACGCATAACGCATAACGCATAACGCATGACGCACAACGCATAACGCATAACGCATAACGCATAACGCATAACGCATAACGCATAACGCATAACGCATTACGCATAACGCATAACGCATAACGCATAACGCATAAGGCATAAGCATAACGCATAACGCATAACGCATAACGCATAACGCATAACGCGTAACGCAAGACTCATAACGCATAACGCATAACGCATAACGCATATGGCATAACGCATAATGCAAAAGTCGTAACGCATAACGCATAACGCATAACGCATAACGCATAACGCATAACGCATAACGCATAACGCATAACGCATAACGCATAACGCATAACGCATAACGCATAACGCATAACGCATAACGCATAACGCATAACGCATAACGCATAACGCATAACGCATAACGCATAACGCATAACGCATAACGCATAACGCATAACGCATAACGCATAACGCATAACGCATAACGCATAACGCATAACGCATAACGCATAACGCATAACGCATAACGCATAACGCATAACGCATAACGCATAACGCATAACGCATAACGCATAACGCATAACGCATAACGCATAACGCATAACGCATAACGCATAACGCGTAACGCAAAACTCATAACGCATAACGCATAACGCATAACGCATAACGCATAACGCATAACGCATTACGCATAACGCATAACGCATAACGCATAACGCATAATGCATAACGCATAACGCATAACGCATAACGCATAACGCATAACGCATAACGCATAACGCATAACGCATAACGCATAACGCATAACGCATAACGCATAACGCATAACGCATAACGCATAACGCATAACGCATAACGCATAACGCATAACGCATAACGCATAACGCATAACGCATAACGCATAACGCATAACGCATAACGCATAACGCATAACGCATAACGCATAACGCATAACGCATAACGCATAACGCATAACGCATAACGCATAACGCATGACGCACAACGCATAACGCATAACGCATAACGCATAACGCATAACGCATAACGCATAACGCATTACGCATAACGAATTACGCATAACGCATAACGCATAACGCATAACGCATAAGGCATAACGCATAACGCATAACGCATAACGCATAACGCATAACGCGTAACGCAAGACTCATAACGCATAACGCATAACGCATAACGCATAACGCATAACGCATAACGCATATGGCATAACGCATAATGCAAAAGTCATAACGCATAACGCATAACGCATAACGCATAACGCATAACGCATAACGCATAACGCATAACGCATAACGCATAACGCATAACGCATAACGCATAACGCATAACGCATAACGCATAACGCATAACGCATAACGCAAAACGCATAACGCATAACGCATAACGCATAACGCATAACGCATAACGCATAACGCATAACGCATAACGCATAACGCGTAACGCAAAACTCATAACGCATAACGCATAACGCATAACGCACAACGCATAACGTTTAAACCATAAGGCATAACGCATAGCCCATGACGCATAACGCATAACGCATAACGCATAATGCAAATGTCATAACGCATAACGCATAACGGATAACGCATAACGCATAACGCATAACGCATAACGCATAACGCATAACGCATAACGCATAACGCATAACGCATAACGCATAACGCATAACGCATAACGCATAACGCATAACGCATAACGCATAACGCATAACGCATAACGCATAACGCATAACGCATAACGCATAACGCATAACGCATAACGCATAACGCATAACGCATAACGCATAACGCATAACGCGTAAAGCAAGACTCATAACGCATAACGCATAACGCATAACGCATAACGCATAACGCATAACGCATATGGCATAACGCATAATGCAAAAGTCATAACGCATAACGCATAACGCATAACGCATAACGCATAACGCGTAACGCAAAACTCATAACGCATAACGCATAACGCATAACGCATAACGCATAACGCATTACGCATAACGCATAACGCGTAACGCAAAACTCATAACGCATAACGCATAACGCATAACGCATAACGCACAACGCATAACGTTTAAACCATAAGGCATAACGCATAGCCCATGACGCATAACGCATAACGCATAACGCATAATGCAAAAGTCATAACGCATAACGCATAACGGATAACGCATAACGCATAACGCATAACGCATAACGCATAACGCATAACGCATAACGCATAACGCATAACGCATAACGCATAACGCATAACGCATAACGCATAACGGATAACGCATAACGCATAACGCATAACGCATAACGCATAACGCATAACGCATAACGCATAACGCATAACGCATAACGCATAACGCATAACGCATAACGCATAACGCATAACGCATAACGCATAACGCATAACGCATAACGCATAACGCATAACGCATAACGCATAACGCATAACGCATAACGCATAACGCATAACGCATAACGCATAACGCATAACGCATAACGCATAACGCATAACGCATAACGCATAACGCATAACGCATAACGCATAACGCATAACGCATAACGCATAACGCATAACGCATAACGCATAACGCATAACGCATAACGCATAACGCATAACGCATAACGCATAACGCATAACGCATAACGCATAACGCATAACGCATAACGCATAACGCATAACGCATGACGCACAACGCATAACGCATAACGCATAACGCATAACGCATAACGCATAACGCATTACGCATAACGAATTACGCATAACGCATAACGCATAACGCATAACGCATAAGGCATAACGCATAACGCATAACGCATAACGCATAACGCATAACGCGTAACGCAAGACTCATAACGCATAACGCATAACGCATAACGCATAACGCATAACGCATATGGCATAACGCATAATGCAAAAGTCATAACGCATAACGCATAACGCATAACGCATAACGCATAACGCATAACGCATAACGCATAACGCATAACGCATAACGCATAACGCATAACGCATAACGCATAACGCATAACGCATAACGCAAAACGCATAACGCATAACGCATAACGCATAACGCATAACGCATAACGCATAACGCATAACGCATAACGCATAACGCGTAACGCAAAACTCATAACGCATAACGCATAACGCATAACGCACAACGCATAACGTTTAAACCATAAGGCATAACGCATAGCCCATGACGCATAACGCATAACGCATAACGCATAATGCAAATGTCATAACGCATAACGCATAACGGATAACGCATAACGCATAACGCATAACGCATAACGCATAACGCATAACGCATAACGCATAACGCATAACGCATAACGCATAACGCATAACGCATAACGCATAACGCATAACGCATAACGCATAACGCATAACGCATAACGCATAACGCATAACGCATAACGCATAACGCATAACGCATAACGCATAACGCATAACGCATAACGCATAACGCATAACGCATAACGCATAACGCATAACGCATAACGCATAACGCATAACGCATAACGCATAACGCATAACGCATAACGCATAACGCATAACGCATAACGCATAACGCATAACGCATAACGCATAACGCATAACGCATAACGCATAACGCATAACGCATAACGCATAACGCATAACGCATAACGCATAACGCATAAGCATAACGCATAACGCATAACGCATAACGCATAACGCGTAACGCAAAACTCATAACGCATAACGCGTAACGCAAAACTCATAACGCATAACGCATAACGCATAACGCATAACGCATAACGCATAACGCATAACGCATAACGCATAACGCATAACGCATAACGCATAACGCATAACGCATAACGCATAACGCATAACGCATAACGCATAACGCATAACGCATAACGCATAACGCATAACGCATAACGCATAACGCATAACGCATAACGCATACCGCATAACGCATAACGCATAACGCATAACGCATAACGCATAACGCATAACGCATAACGCATAACGCATAACGCATAACGCATAACGCATAACGCATAACGCATAACGCATGACGCACAACGCATAACGCATAACGCATAACGCATAACGCATAACGCATAGCGCATAACGCATAACGCATTACGCATAACGCATAACGCATAACGCATAACGCATAAGGCATAAGCATAACGCATAACGCATAACGCATAACGCATAACGCATAACGCGTAACGCAAGACTCATAACGCATAACGCATAACGCATAACGCATATGGCATAACGCATAATGCAAAAGTCATAACGCATAACGCATAACGCATAACGCATAACGCATAACGCATAACGCATAACGCATAACGCATAACGCATAACGCATAACGCATAACGCATAACGCATAACGCATAACGCATAACGCATAACGCATAACGCATAACGCATAACGCATAACGCATAACGCATAACGCATAACGCATAACGCATAACGCATAACGCATAACGCATAACGCATAACGCATAACGCGTAACGCAAAACTCATAACGCATAACGCATAACGCATAACGCATAACGCATAACGCACAACGCATAACGTTTAAACCATAAGGCATAACGCATAGCCCATGACGCATAACGCATAACGCATAACGCATAATGCAAAAGTCATAACGCATAACGCATAACGGATAACGCATAACGCATAACGCATAACGCATAACGCATAACGCATAACGCATAACGCATAACGCATAACGCATAACGCATAACGCATAACGCATAACGCATAACGCATAACGCATAACGCATAACGCATAACGCATAACGCATAACGCATAACGCGTAACGCAAAACTCATAACGCATAACGCGTACGCAAAACTCATAACGCATAACGCATAACGCATAACGCATAACGCATAACGCATAACGCATAACGCATAACGCATAACGCATAACGCATAACGCATAACGCATAACGCATAACGCATAACGCATAACGCATAACGCATAACGCGTAACGCAAAACTCAAAACGCATAACGCATAACGCATAACGCATAACGCATAACGCACAACGCATAACGTTTAAACCATAAGGCATAACGCATAGCCCATAACGCATAACGCATAACGCATAATGCAAAAGTCATAACGCATAACGCATAACGGATAACGCATAACGCATAACGCATAACGCATAACGCATAACGCATAACACATAACGCATAACGCATAACGCATAACGCATAACGCATAACGCATAACGCATAACGCATAACGCATAACGCATAACGCATAACGCATAACGCATAACGCATAACGCATAACGCATAACGCATAACGCATAACGCATAACGCATAACGCATAACGCATAACGCATAACACATAACGCATAACGCATAACGCATAACGCATAACGCATAACGCATAACGCATAACGCATAACGCATAACGCATAACGCATAACGCATAACGCATAACGCATAACGCATAACGCATAACGCATAACGCATAACGCATAACGCATAACGCATAACGCATAACGCATAACGCATAACGCATAACGCATAACGCATAACGCATAACGCATAACGCATAACGCATAACGCATAACGCATAACGCATAACGCATAACGCATAACGCATAACGCATAACGCATGACGCACAACGCATAACGCATAACGCATAACGCATAACGCATAACGCATAACGCATTACGCATAACGAATTACGCATAACGCATAACGCATAACGCATAACGCATAACGCATAAGGCATAACGCATAACGCATAACGCATAACGCATAACGCATAACGCATAACGCGTAACGCAAGACTCATAACGCATAACGCATAACGCATAACGCATAACGCATAACGCATATGGCATAACGCATAATGCAAAAGTCATAACGCATAACGCATAACGCATAACGCATAACGCATAACGCATAACGCATAACGCATAACGCATAACGCATAACGCATAACGCATAACGCATAACGCATAACGCATAACGCATAACGCATAACGCATAACGCATAACGCATAACGCGTAACGCAAAACTCATAACGCATAACGCATAACGCATAACGCACAACGCATAACGTTTAAACCATAAGGCATAACGCATAGCCCATGACGCATAACGCATAACGCATAACGCATAATGCAAAAGTCATAACGCATAACGCATAACGGATAACGCATAACGCATAACGCATAACGCATAACGCATAACGCATAACGCATAACGCATAACGCATAACGCATAACGCATAACGCATAACGCATAACGCATAACGCATAACGCATAACGCATAACGCATAACGCATAACGCATAACGCATAACGCATAACGCATAACGCATAACGCATAACGCATAACGCATAACGCATAACGCATAACGCATAACGCATAACGCATAACGCATAACGCATAACGCATAACGCATAACGCATAACGCATAACGCATAACGCATAACGCATAACGCATAACGCATAACGCATAACGCATAACGCATAACGCATAACGCATAACGCATAACGCATAACGCATAACGCATAACGCATAACGCATAACGCATAACGCATAACGCATAACGCATAACGCATAACGCATAACGCATAACGCATAACGCATAAGGCATAAGCATAACGCATAACGCATAACGCATAACGCATAACGCGTAACGCAAAACTCATAACGCATAACGCGTAACGCAAAACTCATAACGCATAACGCATAACGCATAACGCATAACGCATAACGCATAACGCATAACGCATAACGCATAACGCATAACGCATAACGCATAACGCATAACGCATAACGCATAACGCATAACGCATAACGCATAACGCATAACGCATAACGCATAACGCATAACGCATAACGCATAACGCATAACGCATAACGCATAACGCATAACGCATAACGCATAACGCATAACGCATAACGCATACCGCATAACGCATAACGCATAACGCATAACGCATAACGCATAACACATAACGCATAACGCATAACGCATAACGCATAACGCATAACGCATAACGCATAACGCATAACGCATAACGCATAACGCATAACGCATAACGCATAACGCATGACGCACAACGCATAACGCATAACGCATAACGCATAACGCATAACGCATAACGCATAACGCATAACGCATTACGCATAACGCATAACGCATAACGCATAACGCATAAGGCATAAGCATAACGCATAACGCATAACGCATAACGCATAACGCATAACGCGTAACGCAAGACTCATAACGCATAACGCATAACGCATAACGCATATGGCATAACGCATAATGCAAAAGTCATAACGCATAACGCATAACGCATAACGCATAACGCATAACGCATAACGCATAACGCATAACGCATAACGCATAACGCATAACGCATAACGCATAACGCATAACGCATAACGCATAACGCATAACGCATAACGCATAACGCATAACGCATAACGCATAACGCATAACGCATAACGCATAACGCATAACGCATAACGCATAACGCATAACGCGTAACGCAAAACTCATAACGCATAACGCATAACGCATAACGCACAACGCATAACGTTTAAACCATAAGGCATAACGCATAGCCCATGACGCATAACGCATAACGCATAACGCATAATGCAAAAGTCATAACGCATAACGCATAACGGATAACGCATAACGCATAACGCATAACGCATAACGCATAACGCATAACGCATAACGCATAACGCATAACGCATAACGCATAACGCATAACGCATAACGCATAACGCATAACGCATAACGCGTAACGCAAAACTCATAACGCATAACGCGTAACGCAAAACTCATAACGCATAACGCATAACGCATAACGCATAACGCATAACGCATAACGCATAACGCATAACGCATAACGCATAACGCATAACGCATAACGCATAACGCATAACGCGTAACGCAAAACTCATAACGCATAACGCATAACGCATAACGCATAACGCATAACGCACAACGCATAACGTTTAAACCATAAGGCATAACGCATAGCCCATAACGCATAACGCATAACGCATAATGCAAAAGTCATAACGCATAACGCATAACGGATAACGCATAACGCATAACGCATAACGCATAACGCATAACGCATAACGCATAACGCATAACGCATAACGCATAACGCATAACGCATAACGCATAACGCATAACGCATAACGCATAACGCATAACGCATAACGCATAACGCATAACGCATAACGCATAACGCATAACGCATAACGCATAACGCATAACGCATAACGCATAACGCATAACGCATAACGCATAACGCATAACGCATAACGCATAACGCATAACGCATAACGCATAACGCATAACGCATAACGCATAACGCGTAACGCAAAACTCATAACGCATAACGCATAACGCATAACGCACAACGCATAACGTTTAAACCATAAGGCATAACGCATAGCCCATAACGCATAACGCATAACGCATAACGCATAATGCAAAAGTCATAACGCATAACGCATAACGGATAACGCATAACGCATAACGCATAACGCATAACGCATAACGCATAACGCATAACGCATAACGCATAACGCATAACGCATAACGCATAACGCATAACGCATAACGCATAACGCATAACGCATAATGCATAACGCATAACGCATAACGCATAACGCATAACGCATAACGCATAACGCATAACGCATAACGCATAACGCATAACGCATAACGCATAACGCATAACGCATAACGCATAACGCATAACGCATAACGCGTAAAGCAAGACTCATAACGCATAACGCATAACGCATAACGCATAACGCATAACGCATAACGCATATGGCATAACGCATAATGCAAAAGTCATAACGCATAACGCATAACGCATAACGCATAACGCATAACGCATAACGCATAACGCGTAACGCAAAACTCATAACGCATAACGCATAACGCATAACGCATAACGCATAACGCATTACGCATAACGCATAACGCGTAACGCAAAACTCATAACGCATAACGCATAACGCATAACGCATAACGCATAACGCATAACGCACAACGCATAACGTTTAAACCATAAGGCATAACGCATAGCCCATGACGCATAACGCATAACGCATAACGCATAATGCAAAAGTCATAACGCATAACGCATAACGGATAACGCATAACGCATAACGCATAACGCATAACGCATAACGCATAACGCATAACGCATAACGCATAACGCATAACGCATAACGCATAACGGATAACGCATAACGCATAACGCATAACGCATAACGCATAACGCATAACGCATAACGCATAACGCATAACGCATAACGCATAACGCATAACGCATAACGCATAACGCATAACGCATAACGCATAACGCATAACGCATAACGCATAACGCATAACGCATAACGCATAACGCATAACGCATAACGCATAACGCATAACGCATAACGCATAACGCATAACGCATAACGCATAACGCATAACGCATAACGCATAACGCATAACGCATAACGCATAACGCATAACGCATAACGCATAACGCATAACGCATAACGCATAACGCATAACGCATAACGCATAACGCATAACGCATAACGCATAACGCATAACGCATAACGCATAACGCATAACGCATAACGCATAACGCATAACGCATAACGCATAACGCATAACGCATAACGCATAACGCATAACGCATAACGCATAACGCATAACGCATAACGCATAACGCATAACGCATAACGCATAACGCATAACGCATGACGCACAACGCATAACGCATGACGCACAACGCATAACGCATAACGCATAACGCATAACGCATAACGCATAACGCATTACGCATAACGAATTACGCATAACGCATAACGCATAACGCATAACGCATAACGCATAACGCATAACGCATAACGCGTAACGCAAGACTCATAACGCATAACGCATAACGCATAACGCATAACGCATAACGCATATGGCATAACGCATAATGCAAAAGTCATAACGCATAACGCATAACGCATAACGCATAACGCATAACGCATAACGCATAACGCATAACGCATAACGCATAACGCATAACGCATAACGCATAACGCATAACGCATAACGCATAACGCATAACGCATAACGCAAAACGCATAACGCATAACGCATAACGCATAACGCATAACGCATAACGCATAACGCATAACGCATAACGCATAACGCGTAACGCAAAACTCATAACGCATAACGCATAACGCATAACGCACAACGCATAACGTTTAAACCATAAGGCATAACGCATAGCCCATGACGCATAACGCATAACGCATAACGCATAATGCAAATGTCATAACGCATAACGCATAACGGATAACGCATAACGCATAACGCATAACGCATAACGCATAACGCATAACGCATAACGCATAACGCATAACGCATAACGCATAACGCATAACGCATAACGCATAACGCATAACGCATAACGCATAACGCATAACGCATAACGCATAACGCATAACGCATAACGCATAACGCATAACGCATAACGCATAACGCATAACGCATAACGCATAACGCATAACGCATAACGCATAACGCATAACGCATAACGCATAACGCATAACGCATAACGCATAACGCATAACGCATAACGCATAACGCATAACGCATAACGCATAACGCATAACGCATAACGCATAACGCATAACGCATAACGCATAACGCATAACGCATAACGCATAACGCATAACGCATAACGCATAACGCATAACGCATAAGGCATAAGCATAACGCATAACGCATAACGCATAACGCATAACGCGTAACGCAAAACTCATAACGCATAACGCGTAACGCAAAACTCATAACGCATAACGCATAACGCATAACGCATAACGCATAACGCATAACGCATAACGCATAACGCATAACGCATAACGCATAACGCATAACGCATAACGCATAACGCATAACGCATAACGCATAACGCATAACGCATAACGCATAACGCATAACGCATAACGCATAACGCATAACGCATAACGCATAACGCATAACGCATAACGCATAACGCATAACGCATAACGCATAACGCATAACGCATAACGCATAACGCATAACGCATAACGCATAACGCATAACGCACAACGCATAACGCATAACGCATAACGCATAACGCATAACGCGTAACGCAAAACTCATAACGCATAACGCATAACGCATAACGCATAACGCATAACGCACAACGCATAACGTTTAAACCATAAGGCATAACGCATAGCCCATGACGCATAACGCATAACGCATAACGCATAATGCAAAAGTCATAACGCATAACGCATAACGGATAACGCATAACGCATAACGCATAACGCATAACGCATAACGCATAACGCATAACGCATAACGCATAACGCATAACGCATAACGTATAACGCATAACGCATAACGCATAACGCATAACGCATAACGCATAACGCGTAACGCAAAACTCATAACGCATAACGCGTAACGCAAAACTCATAACGCATAACGCATAACGCATAACGCATAACGCATAACGCATAACGCATAACGCATAACGCATAACGCATAACGCATAACGCATAACGCATAACGCATAACGCATAACGCATAACGCATAACGCATAACGCGTAACGCATAACTCATAACGCATAACGCATAACGCATAACGCATAACGCATAACGCACAACGCATAACGTTTAAACCATAAGGCATAACGCATAGCCCATAACGCATAACGCATAACGCATAATGCAAAAGTCATAACGCATAACGCATAACGGATAACGCATAACGCATAACGCATAACGCATAACGCATAACGCATAACGCATAACGCATAACGCATAACGCATAACGCATAACGCATAACGCATAACGCATAACGCATAACGCATAACGCATAACGCATAACGCATAACGCATAACGCATAACGCATAACGCATAACGCATAACGCATAACGCATAACGCATAACGCATAACGCATAACGCATAACGCATAACGCATAACGCATAACGCATAACGCATAACGCATAACGCATAACGCATATCGCATGACGCACAACGCATAACGCATAACGCATAACGCATAACGCATAACGCATAACGCATAACGCATAACGCATAACGCATAACGCATAACGCATAACGCATAACGCATAACGCATAACGCATAACGCATAACGCATAACGCATAACGCATAACGCATAACGTATAACGCATAACGCATAACGCATAACGCATAACGCATAACGCGTAACGCAAAACTCATAACGCATAACGCGTAACGCAAAACTCATAACGCATAACGCATAACGCATAACGCATAACGCATAACGCATAACGCATAACGCATAACGCATAACGCATAACGCATAACGCATAACGCATAACGCATAACGCATAACGCATAACGCATAACGCATAACGCATAACGCGTAACGCAAAACTCATAACGCATAACGCATAACGCATAACGCATAACGCATAACGCACAACGCATAACGTTTAAACCATAAGGCATAACGCATAGCCCATAACGCATAACGCATAACGCATAATGCAAAAGTCATAACGCATAACGCATAACGGATAACGCATAACGCATAACGCATAACGCATAACGCATAACGCATAACGCATAACGCATAACGCATAACGCATAACGCATAACGCATAACGCATAACGCATAACGCATAACGCATAACGCATAACGCATAACGCATAACGCATAACGCATAACGCATAACGCATAACGCATAACGCATAACGCATAACGCATAACGCATAACGCATAACGCATAACGCATAACGCATAACGCATAACGCATAACGCATAACGCATAACGCATAACGCATAACGCATAACGCATAACGCATTACGCATAACGCATAACGCGTAACGCAAAACTCATAACGCATAACGCATAACGCATAACGCATAACGCACAACGCATAACGTTTAAACCATAAGGCATAACGCATAGCCCATGACGCATAACGCATAACGCATAACGCATAATGCAAAAGTCATAACGCATAACGCATAACGGATAACGCATAACGCATAACGCATAACGCATAACGCATAACGCATAACGCATAACGCATAACGCATAACGCGTAACGCAAAACTCATAACGCATAACGCATAACGCATAACGCATAACGCATAACGCATAACGCATAACGCATAACGCATAACGCATAACGCATAACGCATAACGCATAACGCATAACGCATAACGCATAACGCATAACGCGTAACGCAAAACTCATAACGCATAACGCATAACGCATAACGCATAACGCACAACGCATAACGTTTAAACCATAAGGCATAACGCATAGCCCATAACGCATAACGCATAACGCATAATGCAAAAGTCATAACGCATAACGCATAACGGATAACGCATAACGCATAACGCATAACGCATAACGCATAACGCATAACGCATAACGCATAACGCATAACGCATAACGCATAACGCATAACGCATAACGCATAACGCATAACGCATAACGCATAACGCATAACGCATAACGCATAACGCATAACGCATAACGCATAACGCATAACGCATAACGCATAACGCATAACGCATAACGCATAACGCATAACGCATAACGCATAACGCATAACGCATAACGCATAACGCATAACGCATAACGCATAACGCATAACGCATAACGCATAACGCATAACGCATAACGCATAACGCATAACGCATAACGCATAACGCATAACGCATAACGCATAACGCATAACGCATAACGCATATCGCATGACGCACAACGCATAACGCATAACGCATAACGCATAACGCATAACGCATAACGCATAACGCATAACGCATAACGCATAACGCATAACGCATAACGCATAACGCATAACGCATAACGCATAACGCATAACGCGTAACGCATAACGCATAACGCATAACGCGTAACGCAAAACTCATAACGCATAACGCGTAACGCAAAACTCATAACGCATAACGCATAACGCATAACGCATAACGCATTACGCATAACGCATAACGCATAACGCATAACGCATAAGGCATAAGCATAACGCATAACGCATAACGCATAACGCATAACGCATAACGCGTAACGCAAGACTCATAACGCATAACGCATAACGCATAACGCATAACGCATAACGCATAACGCATAACGCATAACGCATAACGCATAACGCATAACGCATAACGCATAACGCATAACGCATAACGCATAACGCATAACGCATAACGCATAACGCATAACGCATAACGCATAACGCATAACGCATAACGCATAACGCATAACGCATAACGCATAACGCATAACGCATAACGCATAACGCATAACGCATAACGCATAACGCATAACGCATAACGCATAACGCATAACGCATAACGCATAACGCATAACGCATAACGCATAACGCATAACGCATAACGCATAACGCATAACGCATAACGCATAACGCATAACGCATAACGCATAACGCATAACGCATAACGCATAACGCATAACGCATAACGCATAACGCATAACGCATAACGCATAACGCATAACGCATAACGCATAACGCATAACGCATAACGCATAACGCATAACGCATAACGCATAACGCATAACGCATAACGCATAACGCATAACGCATAACGCATAACGCATATCGCATGACGCACAACGCATAACGCATAACGCATAACGCATAACGCATAACGCATAACGCATAACGCATAACGCATAACGCATAACGCATAACGCATAACGCATAACGCATAACGCATAACGCGTAACGCATAACGCATAACGCATAACGCGTAACGCAAAACTCATAACGCATAACGCGTAACGCGTAACGCAAAACTCATAACGCATAACGCATAACGCATAACGCATAACGCATTACGCATAACGCATAACGCATAACGCATAACGCATAACGCATAAGGCATAAGCATAACGCATAACGCATAACGCATAACGCATAACGCATAACGCGTAACGCAAGACTCATAACGCATAACGCATAACGCATAACGCATAACGCATAACGCATAACGCATAACGCATAACGCATAACGCATAACGCATAACGCACAACGCATAACGTTTAAACCATAAGGCATAACGCATAGCCCATGACGCATAACGCATAACGCATAACGCATAATGCAAAAGTCATAACGCATAACGCATAACGGATAACGCATAACGCATAACGCATAACGCATAACGCATAACGCATAACGCATAACGCATAACGCATAACGCATAACGCATAACGCATAACGCATAACGCATAACGCGTAACGCAAAACTCATAACGCATAACGCGTAACGCAAAACTCATAACGCATAACGCATAACGCATAACGCATAACGCATAACGCATAACGCATAACGCATAACGCATAACGCATAACGCATAACGCATAACGCATAACGCATAACGCATAACGCATAACGCATAACGCATAACGCATAACGCATAACGCATAACGCATAACGCGTAACGCAAAACTCATAACGCATAACGCATAACGCATAACGCATAACGCACAACGCATAACGTTTAAACCATAAGGCATAACGCATAGCCCATAACGCATAACGCATAACGCATAACGCATAATGCAAAAGTCATAACGCATAACGCATAACGCATAACGCATAACGCGTAACGCAAAACTCATAACGCATAACGCATAACGCATAACGCATAACGCACAACGCATAACGTTTAAACCATAAGGCATAACGCATAGCCCATGACGCATAACGCATAACGCATAACGCATAATGCAAAAGTCATAACGCATAACGCATAACGGATAACGCATAACGCATAACGCATAACGCATAACGCATAACGCATAACGCATAACGCATAACGCATAACGCATAACGCATAACGCATAACGCATAACGCATAACGCATAACGCATAACGCATAACGCATAACGCATAACGCATAACGCATAACGCATAACGCATAACGCATAACGCATAACGCATAACGCATAACGCATAACGCATAACGCATAACGCATAACGCATAACGCATAACGCATAACGCATAACGCATAACGCATAACGCATAACGCATAACGCATAACGCATAACGCATAACGCATAACGCATAACGCATAACGCATAACGCATAACGCATAACGCATAACGCATAACGCATAACGCATAACGCATAACGCATAACGCATAACGCATAACGCATAACGCATAACGCATAACGCATAACGCATAACGCATAACGCATAACGCATAACGCATAACGCATAACGCATAACGCATAACGCATAACGCATAACGCATAACGCATAACGCATAACGCATGACGCACAACGCATAACGCATAACGCATAACGCATAACGCATAACGCATAACGCATAACGCATTACGCATAACGAATTACGCATAACGCATAACGCATAACGCATAACGCATAAGGCATAACGCATAACGCATAACGCATAACGCATAACGCATAACGCATAACGCGTAACGCAAGACTCATAACGCATAACGCATAACGCATAACGCATAACGCATAACGCATATGGCATAACGCATAATGCAAAAGTCATAACGCATAACGCATAACGCATAACGCATAACGCATAACGCATAACGCATAACGCATAACGCATAACGCATAACGCATAACGCATAACGCATAACGCATAACGCATAACGCATAACGCATAACGCATAACGCATAACGCATAACGCATAACGCATAACGCATAACGCATAACGCATAACGCATAACGCATAACGCATAACGCATAACGCGTAACGCAAAACTCATAACGCATAACGCATAACGCATAACGCACAACGCATAACGTTTAAACCATAAGGCATAACGCATAGCCCATGACGCATAACGCATAACGCATAACGCATAATGCAAAAGTCATAACGCATAACGCATAACGCATAATGCAAAAGTCATAACGCATAACGCATAACGGATAACGCATAACGCATAACGCATAACGCATAACGCATAACGCATAACGCATAACGCATAACGCATAACGCATAACGCATAACGCATAACGCATAACGCATAACGCATAACGCATAACGCATAACGCATAACGCATAACGCATAACGCATAACGCATAACGCATAACGCATAACGCATAACGCATAACGCATAACGCATAACGCATAACGCATAACGCATAACGCATAACGCATAACGCATAACGCATAACGCATAACGCATAACGCATAACGCATAACGCATAACGCATAACGCATAACGCATAACGCATAACGCATAACGCATAACGCATAACGCATAACGCATAACGCATAACGCATAACGCATAACGCATAACGCATAACGCATAACGCATAACGCATAACGCATAACGCATAACGCATAACGCATAACGCATAACGCATAACGCATAACGCATAACGCATAACGCATAACGCATAACGCATAACGCATAACGCATAACGCATAACGCATAACGCATAACGCATAACGCATAACGCATAACGCATAACGCATAACGCATAACGCATAACGCATAACGCATAACGCATAACGCATAACGCATAACGCATAACGCATAACGCATAACGCATAAGGCATAAGCATAACGCATAACGCATAACGCATAACGCATAACGCGTAACGCAAAACTCATAACGCATAACGCGTAACGCAAAACTCATAACGCATAACGCATAACGCATAACGCATAACGCATAACGCATAACGCATAACGCATAACGCATAACGCATAACGCATAACGCATAACGCATAACGCATAACGCATAACGCATAACGCATAACGCATAACGCATAACGCATAACGCATAACGCATAACGCATAACGCATAACGCATAACGCATAACGCATAACGCATAACGCATAACGCATAACGCATAACGCATAACGCATAACGCATAACGCATAACGCATAACGCATAACGCATAACGCATACCGCATAACGCATAACGCATAACGCATAACGCATAACGCATAACGCATAACGCATAACGCATAACGCATAACGCATAACGCATAACGCATAACGCATAACGCATAACGCATAACGCATGACGCACAACGCATAACGCATAACGCATAACGCATAACGCATAACGCATAACGCATAACGCATTACGCATAACGCATAACGCATAACGCATAACGCATAACGCATAAGGCATAAGCATAACGCATAACGCATAACGCATAACGCATAACGCATAACGCGTAACGCAAGACTCATAACGCATAACGCATAACGCATAACGCATATGGCATAACGCATAATGCAAAAGTCATAACGCATAACGCATAACGCATAACGCATAACGCATAACGCATAACGCATAACGCATAACGCATAACGCATAACGCATAACGCATAACGCATAACGCATAACGCATAACGCATAACGCATAACGCATAACGCATAACGCATAACGCATAACGCATAACGCATAACGCATAACGCATAACGCATAACGCGTAACGCAAAACTCATAACGCATAACGCATAACGCATAACGCATAACGCACAACGCATAACGTTTAAACCATAAGGCATAACGCATAGCCCATGACGCATAACGCATAACGCATAACGCATAATGCAAAAGTCATAACGCATAACGCATAACGGATAACGCATAACGCATAACGCATAACGCATAACGCATAACGCATAACGCATAACGCATAACGCATAACGCATAACGCATAACGCATAACGCATAACGCATAACGCATAACGCGTAACGCAAAACTCATAACGCATAACGCGTAACGCAAAACTCATAACGCATAACGCATAACGCATAACGCATAACGCATAACGCATAACGCATAACGCATAACGCATAACGCATAACGCATAACGCATAACGCATAACGCATAACGCATAACGCATAACGCGTAACGCAAAACTCATAACGCATAGCCCATAACGCATAACGCATAACGCATAATGCAAAAGTCATAACGCATAACGCATAACGGATAACGCATAACGCATAACGCATAACGCATAACGCATAACGCATAACGCATAACGCATAACGCATAACGCATAACGCATAACGCATAACGCATAACGCATAACGCATAACGCATAACGCATAACGCATAACGCATAACGCATAACGCATAACGCATAACGCATAACGCATAACGCATAACGCATAACGCATAACGCATAACGCCTAACGCATAACGCATAACGCATAACGCATAACGCATAACGCATAACGCATAACGCATAACGCATAACGCATAACGCATAACGCATAACGCATAACGCATAACGCATAACGCATAACGCATAACGCATAACGCATAACGCATAACGCATAACGCATAACGCATAACGCATAACGCATAACGCATAACGCATAACGCATATCGCATGACGCACAACGCATAACGCATAACGCATAACGCATAACGCATAACGCATAACGCATAACGCATAACGCATAACGCATTACGCATAACGCATAACGCATAACGCATAACGCATAAGGCATAAGCATAACGCATAATGCATAATGCATAACGCATAACGCATAACGCGTAACGCATAAGGCATAAGCATAACGCATAATGCATAACGCATAACGCATAACGCATAACGCATAACGCATAACGCGTAAAGCAAGACTCATAACGCATAACGCATAACGCATAACGCATAACGCATAACGCATATGGCATAACGCATAATGCAAAAGTCATAACGCATAACGCATAACGCATAACGCATAACGCATAACGCATAACGCATAACGCATAACGCATAACGCGTAACGCAAAACTCATAACGCATAACGCATAACGCATAACGCATAACGCATTACGCATAACGCATAACGCGTAACGCAAAACTCATAACGCATAACGCATAACGCATAACGCATAACGCACAACGCATAACGTTTAAGGCATAACGCATAGCCCATGACGCATAACGCATAGCCCATGACGCATAACGCATAACGCATAACGCATAATGCAAAAGTCATAACGCATAACGCATAACGGATAACGCATAACGCATAACGCATAACGCATAACGCATAACGCATAACGCATAACGCATAACGCATAACGCATAACGCATAACGCATAACGCATAACGCATAACGCATAACGCATAACGCATAACGCATAACGCATAACGCATAACGCATAACGCATAACGCATAACGCATAACGCATAACGCATAACGCATAACGCATAACGCATAACGCATAACGCATAACGCATAACGCATAACGCATAACGCATAACGCATAACGCATAACGCATAACGCATAACGCATAAGGCATAAGCATAACGCATAACGCGTAACGCATAACGCATAACGCATAACGCGTAACGCAAAACTCATAACGCATAACGCGTAACGCAAAACTCATAACGCATAACGCATAACGCATAACGCATAACGCATAACGCATAACGCATAACGCATAACGCATAACGCATAACGCATAACGCATAACGCATAACGCATAACGCATAACGCATAACGCATAACGCATAACGCATAACGCATAACGCATAACGCATAACGCATAACGCATAACGCATAACGCATAACGCATAACGCATAACGCATAACGCATAACGCATAACGCATAACGCATAACGCATAACGCATAACGCATAACGCATAACGCATAACGCATAACGCATAACGCATAACGCATAACGCATAACGCATAACGCATAACGCATAACGCATAACGCATAACGCATAACGCATAACGCATAACGCATAACGCATAACGCATAACGCATAACGCATAACGCATAACGCATAACGCATAACGCATAACGCATAACGCATAACGCATAACGCATAACGCATAACGCATAACGCATAACGCATAACGCATAACGCATAACGCATAACGCATAACGCATAACGCATAACGCATAACGCATAACGCATAACGCATAACGCATAACGCATAACGCATAACGCATAACGCATAACGCATAACGCATGACGCACAACGCATAACGCATAACGCATAACGCATAACGCATTACGCATAACGCATTACGCATAACGCATTACGCATAACGCATAACGCATAACGCATAACGCATAAGGCATAAGCATAACGCATAACGCATAACGCATAACGCATAACGCATAACGCATAACGCATAACGCATAACGCGTAACGCAAGACTCATAACGCATAACGCATAACGCATAACGCATAACGCATATGGCATAACGCATAATGCAAAAGTCATAACGCATAACGCATAACGCATAACGCATAACGCATAACGCATAACGCATAACGCATAACGCATAACGCATAACGCATAACGCATAACGCATAACGCATAACGCATAACGCATAACGCATAACGCATAACGCATAACGCGTAACGCAAAACTCATAACGCATAACGCATAACGCATAACGCATAACGCATAACGCACAACGCATAACGTTTAAACCATAAGGCATAACGCATAGCCCATAACGCATAACGCATAACGCATAACGCATAATGCAAAAGTCATAACGCATAACGCATAACGGATAACGCATAACGCATAACGCATAACGCATAACGCATAACGCATAACGCATAACGCATAACGCATAACGCATAACGCATAACGCATAACGCATAACGCATAACGCATAACGCATAACGCATAACGCATAACGCATAACGCATAACGCATAACGCATAACGCATAACGCATAACGCATAACGCATAACGCATAACGCATAACGCATAACGCATAACGCATAACGCATAACGCATAACGCATAACGCATAACGCATAACGCATAACGCATAACGCATAACGCATAACGCATAACGCATAACGCATAACGCATAACGCATAACGCATAACGCATAACGCATAACGCATAACGCATAACGCATAACGCATAACGCATAACGCATAACGCATAACGCATAACGCATAACGCATAACGCATAACGCATAACGCATAACGCATAACGCATAACGCATAACGCATAACGCATAACGCATAACGCATAACGCATAACGCATAACGCATAACGCATAAGGCATAAGCATAACGCATAACGCATAACGCATAACGCATAACGCATAACGCGTAACGCAAAACTCATAACGCATAACGCGTAACGCAAAACTCATAACGCATAACGCATAACGCATAACGCATAACGCATAACGCATAACGCATAACGCATAACGCATAACGCATAACGCATAACGCATAACGCATAACGCATAACGCATAACGCATAACGCATAACGCATAACGCATAACGCATAACGCATAACGCATAACGCATAACGCATAACGCATAACGCATAACGCATAACGCATAACGCATAACGCATAACGCATAACGCATAACGCATAACGCATAACGCATAACGCATAACGCATAACGCATAACGCATAACGCATAACGCATAACGCATAAGGCATAAGCATAACGCATAACGCATAACGCATAACGCATAACGCATAACGCATAACGCATAACGCATAACGCATAACGCATAACGCATAACGCATAACGCATAACGCATAACGCATAACGCATAACGCATAACGCATAACGCATAACGCATAACGCATAACGCATAACGCATAACGCATAACGCATAACGCATAACGCATAAGGCATAAGCATAACGCATAACGCATAACGCATAACGCATAACGCGTAACGCAAAACTCATAACGCATAACGCGTAACGCAAAACTCATAACGCATAACGCATAACGCATAACGCATAACGCATAACGCATAACGCATAACGCATAACGCATAACGCATAACGCATAACGCATAACGCATAACGCATAACGCATAACGCATAACGCATAACGCATAACGCATAACGCATAACGCATAACGCATAACGCATAACGCATAACGCATAACGCATAACGCATAACGCATAACGCATAACGCATAACGCATAACGCATAACGCATAACGCATAACGCATAACGCATAACGCATAACGCATAACGCATAACGCATAACGCATAACGCATAACGCATAACGCATAACGCATAACGCATAACGCATAACGCATGACGCACAACGCATAACGCATAACGCATAACGCATAACGCATAACGCATAACGCATTACGCATAACGCATTACGCATAACGCATAACGCATAACGCATAACGCATAAGGCATAAGCATAACGCATAACGCATAACGCATAACGCATAACGCATAACGCATAACGCATAACGCATAACGCATAACGCGTAACGCAAGACTCATAACGCATAACGCATAACGCATAACGCATAACGCATAACGCATAACGCATATGGCATAACGCATAATGCAAAAGTCATAACGCATAACGCATAACGCATAACGCATAACGCATAACGCATAACGCATAACGCATAACGCATAACGCATAACGCATAACGCATAACGCATAACGCATAACGCATAACGCATAACGCATAACGCATAACGCATAACGCATAACGCATAACGCATAACGCATAACGCATAACGCATAACGCATAACGCATAACGCATAACGCATAACGCATAACGCGTAACGCAAAACTCATAACGCATAACGCATAACGCATAACGCATAACGCACAACGCATAACGTTTAAACCATAAGGCATAACGCATAGCCCATGACGCATAACGCATAACGCATAACGCATAATGCAAAAGTCATAACGCATAACGCATAACGGATAACGCATAACGCATAACGCATAACGCATAACGCATAACGCATAACGCATAACGCATAACGCATAACGCATAACGCATAACGCATAACGCATAACGCATAACGCATAACGCATAACGCATAACGCATAACGCATAACGCATAACGCATAACGCATAACGCATAACGCATAACGCATAACGCATAACGCATAACGCATAACGCATAACGCATAACGCATAACGCATAACGCATAACGCATAACGCATAACGCATAACGCATAACGCATAACGCATAACGCATAACGCATAACGCATAACGCATAACGCATAACGCATAACGCATAACGCATAACGCATAACGCATAACGCATAACGCATAACGCATAACGCATAACGCATAACGCATAACGCATAACGCATAACGCATAATGCATAACGCATAACGCATAACGCATAACGCATAACGCATAACGCATAACGCATAAGGCATAAGCATAACGCATAACGCATAACGCATAACGCATAACGCATAACGCGTAACGCAAAACTCATAACGCATAACGCGTAACGCAAAACTCATAACGCATAACGCATAACGCATAACGCATAACGCACAACGCATAACGCATAACGCATAACGCATAACGCATAACGCATAACGCATAACGCATAACGCATAACGCATAACGCATAACGCATAACGCATAACGCATAACGCATAACGCATAACGCATAACGCATAACGCATAACGCATAACGCATAACGCATAACGCATAACGCATAACGCATAACGCATAACGCATAACGCATAACGCATAACGCATAACGCATAACGCATAACGCATAACGCATAACGCATAACGCATAACGCATAACGCATAACGCATAACGCATAAAGCATAACGCATAACGCATAACGCATAACGCATAACGCATAACGCATAACGCATAACGCATAACGCATAACGCATAACGCATAACGCATAACGCATAACGCATGACGCACAACGCATAACGCATAACGCATAACGCATAACGCATAACGCATAACGCATAACGCATAACGCATAACGCATTACGCATAACGCATAACGCATAACGCATAACGCATAAGGCATAAGCATAACGCATAACGCATAACGCATAACGCATAACGCGTAACGCAAGACTCATAACGCATGACGCATAACGCATAACGCATAACGCATAACGCATATGGCATAACGCATAATGCAAAAGTCATAACGCATAACGCATAACGCATAACGCATAACGCATAACGCATAACGCATAACGCATAACGCATAACGCATAAGGCATAAGCATAACGCATAACGCATAACGCAAAACGCATAACGCATAACGCGTAACGCAAAACTCATAACGCATAACGCATAACGCATAAGGCATAAGCATAACGCATAACGCATAACGCATAACGCATAACGCATAACGCGTAACGCAAAACTCATAACGCATAACGCGTAACGCAAAACTCATAACGCATAACGCATAACGCATAACGCATAACGCATAACGCATAACGCATAACGCATAACGCATAACGCATAACGCATAACGCATAACGCATAACGCATAACGCATAACGCATAACGCATAACGCATAACGCATAACGCATAACGCATAACGCATAACGCATAACGCATAACGCATAACGCATAACGCATAACGCATAACGCATAACGCATAACGCATAACGCATAACGCATAACGCATAACGCATAACGCATAACGCATGACGCACAACGCATAACGCATAACGCATAACGCATAACGCATAACGCATAACGCATTACGCATAACGCATTACGCATAACGCATAACGCATAACGCATAACGCATAAGGCATAAGCATAACGCATAACGCATAACGCATAACGCATAACGCATAACGCATAACGCATAACGCATAACGCATAACGCATAACGCATAACGCATAACGCATAACGCGTAACGCAAGACTCATAACGCATAACGCATAACGCATAACGCATAACGCATAACGCATATGGCATAACGCATAATGCAAAAGTCATAACGCATAACGCATAACGCATAACGCATAACGCATAACGCATAACGCATAACGCATAACGCATAACGCATAACGCATA
This sequence comes from Lasioglossum baleicum, assembly GCF_051020765.1. Lineage (NCBI taxonomy): Eukaryota > Metazoa > Arthropoda > Insecta > Hymenoptera > Halictidae > Lasioglossum > Lasioglossum baleicum. Next base: position 233,233 of record NW_027469259.1, read on the forward strand.
ACGCATAACGCATAACGCATAACGCATAACGCATAACGCATAACGCATAACGCATAACGCATAACGCATAACGCATAACGCATAACGCATAACGCATAACGCATAACGCATAACGCATAACGCATAACGCATAACGCATAACGCATAACGCATAACGCGTAACGCAAAACTCATAACGCATAACGCATAACGCATAACGCATAACGCACAACGCATAACGTTTAAACCATAAGGCATAACGCATAGCCCATGACGCATAACGCATAACGCATAACGCATAATGCAAAAGTCATAACGCATAACGCATAACGGATAACGCATAACGCATAACGCATAACGCATAACGCATAACGCATAACGCATAACGCATAACGCATAACGCATAACGCATAACGCATAACGCATAACGCATAACGCATAACGCATAACGCATAACGCATAACGCATAACGCATAACGCATAACGCATAACGCATAACGCATAACGCATAACGCATAACGCATAACGCATAACGCATAACGCATAACGCATAACGCATAACGCATAACGCATAACGCATAACGCATAACGCATAACGCATAACGCATAACGCATAAAGCATAACGCATAACGCATAACGCATAACGCATAACGCATAACGCATAACGCATAACGCATAACGCATAACGCATAACGCATAACGCATAACGCATAACGCATAACGCATAACGCATGACGCACAACGCATAACGCATAACGCATAACGCATAACGCATAACGCATAACGCATAACGCATAACGCATAACGCATAACGCATAACGCATAACGCATAACGCATAACGCATAACGCATAACGCATAACGCATAACGCATAAAGCATAACGCATAACGCATAACGCATAACGCATAACGCATAACGCATAACGCATAACGCATAACGCATAACGCATAACGCATAACGCATAACGCATAACGCATAACGCATGACGCACAACGCATAACGCATAACGCATAACGCATAACGCATAACGCATAACGCATAACGCATAACGCATAACGCATAACGCATAACGCATAACGCATAACGCATAACGCATAACGCATAACGCATAACGCATAACGCATAACGCATAACGCATAACGCATAACGCATAACGCATAACGCATAACGCATAACGCATAACGCATGACGCACAACGCATAACGCATAACGCATAACGCATAACGCATAACGCATAACGCATAACGCATAACGCATAACGCATAACGCATAACGCATAACGCATAACGCATAACGCATAACGCATAACGCATAACGCATAACGCATAAAGCATAACGCATAACGCATAACGCATAACGCATAACGCATAACGCATAACGCATAACGCATAACGCATAACGCATAACGCATAACGCATAACGCATAACGCATAACGCATGACGCACAACGCATAACGCATAACGCATAACGCATAACGCATAACGCATAACGCATAACGCATAACGCATAACGCATAACGCATAACGCATAACGCATAACGCATAACGCATAACGCATAACGCATAACGCATAACGCATAACGCATAACGCATAACGCATAACGCATAACGCATAACGCATAACGCATAACGCATAACGCATAACGCATAACGCATAACGCATAACGCATAACGCATAACGCATAACGCATAACGCATAACGCATAACGCATAACGCATAACGCATAACGCATAACGCATAACGCATAACGCATAACGCATAACGCATAAAGCATAACGCATAACGCATAACGCATAACGCATAACGCATAACGCATAACGCATAACGCATAACGCATAACGCATAACGCATAACGCATAACGCATAACGCATAACGCATGACGCACAACGCATAACGCATAACGCATAACGCATAACGCATAACGCATAACGCATAACGCGTAACGCAAAACTCATAACGCATAACGCATAACGCATAACGCACAACGCATAACGTTTAAACCATAAGGCATAACGCATAGCCCATAACGCATAACGCATAACGCATAACGCATAATGCAAAAGTCATAACGCATAACGCATAACGGATAACGCATAACGCATAACGCATAACGCATAACGCATAACGCATAACGCATAACGCATAACGCATAACGCATAACGCATAACGCATAACGCATAACGCATAACGCATAACGCATAACGCATAACGCATAACGCATAACGCATAACGCATAACGCATAACGCATAACGCATAACGCATAACGCATAACGCATAACGCATAACGCATAACGCATAACGCATAACGCATAACGCATAACGCATAACGCATAACGCATAACGCATAACGCATAACGCATAACGCATAACGCATAACGCATAACGCATAACGCATAACGCATAACGCATAACGCATAACGCGTAACGCAAAACTCATAACGCATAACGCATAACGCATAACGCATAACGCATAACGCACAACGCATAACGTTTAAACCATAAGGCATAACGCATAGCCCATAACGCATAACGCATAACGCATAACGCATAATGCAAAAGTCATAACGCATAACGCATAACGGATAACGCATAACGCATAACGCATAACGCATAACGCATAACGCATAACGCATAACGCATAACGCATAACGCATAACGCATAACGCATAACGCATAACGCATAACGCATAACGCATAACGCATAACGCATAACGCATATCGCATGACGCACAACGCATAACGCATAACGCATAACGCATAACGCATAACGCATAACGCATAACGCATAACGCATAACGCATAACGCATTACGCATAACGCATAACGCATAACGCATAACGCATAAGGCATAAGCATAACGCATAATGCATAATGCATAACGCATAACGCATAACGCGTAACGCATAAGGCATAAGCATAACGCATAATGCATAACGCATAACGCATAACGCATAACGCATAACGCATAACGCGTAACGCAAGACTCATAACGCATAACGCATAACGCATAACGCATAACGCATAACGCATATGGCATAACGCATAATGCAAAAGTCATAACGCATAACGCATAACGCATAACGCATAACGCATAACGCATAACGCATAACGCATAACGCATAACGCATAACGCATAACGCATAACGCATAACGCATAACGCATAACGCATAACGCATAACGCGTAACGCAAAACTCATAACGCATAACGCATAACGCATAACGCATAACGCACAACGCATAACGTTTAAACCATAAGGCATAACGCATAGCCCATGACGCATAACGCATAACGCATAACGCATAATGCAAAAGTCATAACGCATAACGCATAACGGATAACGCATAACGCATAACGCATAACGCATAACGCATAACGCATAACGCATAACGCATAACGCATAACGCATAACGCATAACGCATAACGCATAACGCATAACGCATAACGCATAACGCATAACGCATAACGCGTAACGCAAAACTCATAACGCATAACGCGTAACGCAAAACTCATAACGCATAACGCATAACGCATAACGCATAACGCATAACGCATAACGCATAACGCATAACGCATAACGCATAACGCATAACGCATAACGCGTAACGCAAAACTCATAACGCATAACGCATAACGCATAACGCACAACGCATAACGTTTAAACCATAAGGCATAACGCATAGCCCATAACGCATAACGCATAACGCATAATGCAAAAGTCATAACGCATAACGCATAACGGATAACGCATAACGCATAACGCATAACGCATAACGCATAACGCATAACGCATAACGCATAACGCATAACGCATAACGCATAACGCATAACGCATAACGCATAACGCATAACGCATAACGCATAACGCATAACGCATAACGCATAACGCATAACGCATAACGCATAACGCATAACGCATAACGCATAACGCATAACGCATAACGCATAACGCATAACGCATAACGCATAACGCATAACGCATAACGCATAACGCATAACGCATAACGCATAACGCATAACGCATAACGCATAACGCATAACGCATAACGCATAACGCATAACGCATAACGCATAACGCATAACGCATAACGCATAACGCATAACGCATAACGCATAACGCATAACGCATAACGCGTAACGCAAAACTCATAACGCATAACGCATAACGCATAACGCACAACGCATAACGTTTAAACCATAAGGCATAACGCATAGCCCATGACGCATAACGCATAACGCATAACGCATAATGCAAAAGTCATAACGCATAACGCATAACGGATAACGCATAACGCATAACGCATAACGCATAACGCATAACGCATAACGCATAACGCATAACGCATAACGCATAACGCATAACGCATAACGCGTAACGCAAAACTCATAACGCATAACGCGTAACGCAAAACTCATAACGCATAACGCATAACGCATAACGCATAACGCATAACGCATAACGCATAACGCATAACGCATAACGCATAACGCATAACGCATAACGCATAACGCATAACGCATAACGCATAACGCATAACGCATAACGCATAACGCGTAACGCAAAACTCATAACGCATAACGCATAACGCATAACGCATAACGCACAACGCATAACGTTTAAACCATAAGGCATAACGCATAGCCCATAACGCATAACGCATAACGCATAACGCATAATGCAAAAGTCATAACGCATAACGCATAACGGATAACGCATAACGCATAACGCATAACGCATAACGCATAACGCATAACGCATAACGCATAACGCATAACGCATAACGCATAACGCATAACGCATAACGCATAACGCATAACGCATAACGCATAACGCATATCGCATGACGCACAACGCATAACGCATAACGCATAACGCATAACGCATAACGCATAACGCATAACGCATAACGCATTACGCATAACGCATAACGCATAACGCATAACGCATAAGGCATAAGCATAACGCATAATGCATAATGCATAACGCATAACGCATAACGCGTAACGCATAAGGCATAAGCATAACGCATAATGCATAACGCATAACGCATAACGCATAACGCATAACGCATAACGCATAACGCGTAACGCAAGACTCATAACGCATAACGCATAACGCATAACGCATAACGCATAACGCATATGGCATAACGCATAATGCAAAAGTCATAACGCATAACGCATAACGCATAACGCATAACGCATAACGCATAACGCATAACGCATAACGCATAACGCATAACGCATAACGCATAACGCATAACGCATAACGCATAACGCATAACGCATAACGCATAACGCGTAACGCAAAACTCATAACGCATAACGCATAACGCATAACGCATAACGCATAACGCGTAACGCATAACGCATAACGCATAACGCAAGACTCATAACGCATAACGCATAACGCATAACGCATAACGCATAATGCAAAAGTCATAACGCATAACGCATAACGCATAACGCATAACGCATAACGCATAACGCATAACGCATAACGCATAACGCATAACGCATAACGCATAACGCATAACGCATAACGCATAACGCATAACGCATAACGCATAACGCATAACGCATAACGCATAACGCATAACGCATAACGCATAACGCATAACGCATAACGCATAACGCATAACGCATAACGCATAACGCATAACGCATAACGCATAACGCATAACGCATAACGCATAACGCATAACGCATAACGCATAACGCATAACGCATAACGCATAACGCATAACGCATAACGCATAACGCATAACGCATAACGCATAACGCATAACGCATAACGCATAACGCATAACGCATAACGCATAACGCATAACGCATAACGCATAACGCATAACGCATAACGCATAACGCATAACGCAGAACGCATAACGCATAACGCATAACGCATAACGCATAACGCATAACGCATAACGCATAACGCATAACGCAGTACGCATAACGCATAACGCATAACGCACAACGCACAACGCACAACGCACAACGCACAACGCACAACGCACAACGCACAACGCATAACGCATAACGCATAACGCATAACGCATAACGCATAACGCATAACGCATAACGCACAACGCATAACGTTTAAACCATAAGGCATAACGCATAGCCCATGACGCATAACGCATAACGCATAACGCATAATGCAAAAGTCATAACGCATAACGCATAACGGATAACGCATAACGCATAACGCATAACGCATAACGCATAACGCATAACGCATAACGCATAACGCATAACGCATAACGCATAACGCGTAACGCAAAACTCATAACGCATAACGCGTAACGCAAAACTCATAACGCATAACGCATAACGCATAACGCATAACGCATAACGCATAACGCATAACGCATAACGCATAACGCATAACGCATAACGCATAACGCATAACGCATAACGCATAACGCATAACGCATAACGCATAAGGCATAACGCATAACGCATAACGCGTAACGCAAAACTCATAACGCATAACGCATAACGCATAACGCATAACGCACAACGCATAACGTTTAAACCATAAGGCATAACGCATAGCCCATAACGCATAACGCATAACGCATAACGCATAATGCAAAAGTCATAACGCATAACGCATAACGGATAACGCATAACGCATAACGCATAACGCATAACGCATAACGCATAACGCATATCGCATGACGCACAACGCATAACGCATAACGCATAACGCATAACGCATAACGCATAACGCATAACGCATAACGCATAACGCATTACGCATAACGCATAACGCATAACGCATAACGCATAAGGCATAAGCATAACGCATAATGCATAATGCATAACGCATAACGCATAACGCGTAACGCATAAGGCATAAGCATAACGCATAATGCATAACGCATAACGCATAACGCATAACGCATAACGCATAACGCGTAACGCAAGACTCATAACGCATAACGCATAACGCATAACGCATAACGCATAACGCATATGGCATAACGCATAATGCAAAAGTCATAACGCATAACGCATAACGCATAACGCATAACGCATAACGCATAACGCATAACGCATAACGCATAACGCATAACGCATAACGCATAACGCATAACGCATAACGCGTAACGCAAAACTCATAACGCATAACGCATAACGCATAACGCATAACGCACAACGCATAACGTTTAAACCATAAGGCATAACGCATAGCCCATGACGCATAACGCATAACGCATAACGCATAATGCAAAAGTCATAACGCATAACGCATAACGGATAACGCATAACGCATAACGCATAACGCATAACGCATAACGCATAACGCATAACGCATAACGCATAACGCATAACGCATAACGCATAACGCATAACGCATAACGCATAACGCATAACGCATAACGCATAACGCGTAACGCAAAACTCATAACGCATAACGCGTAACGCAAAACTCATAACGCATAACGCATAACGCATAACGCATAACGCATAACGCATAACGCATAACGCATAACGCATAACGCATAACGCATAACGCATAACGCATAACGCATAACGCATAACGCATAACGCATAACGCATAACGCATAACGCATAACGCATAACGCATAACGCAGAACGCATAACGCATAACGCATAACGCATAACGCATAACGCATAACGCATAACGCATAACGCATAACGCATAACGCATAACGCATAACGCATAACGCATAACGCATAACGCATAACGCATAACGCATAACGCATAACGCATAACGCATAACGCATAACGCATAACGCATAACGCATAACGCATAACGCATAACGCATAACGCATAACGCATAACGCATAACGCATAACGCATAACGCATAACGCATAACGCATAACGCATAACGCATAACGCATAACGCATAACGCATAACGCATAACGCATAACGCATAACGCATAACGCATAACGCATAACGCATAACGCATAACGCATAACGCATAACGCATAACGCAGAACGCATAACGCATAACGCATAACGCATAACGCATAACGCATAACGCATAACGCATAACGCATAACGCAGTACGCATAACGCATAACGCATAACGCACAACGCACAACGCACAACGCACAACGCACAACGCACAACGCACAACGCACAACGCATAACGCATAACGCATAACGCATAACGCATAACGCATAACGCATAACGCATAACGCACAACGCATAACGTTTAAACCATAAGGCATAACGCATAGCCCATGACGCATAACGCATAACGCATAACGCATAATGCAAAAGTCATAACGCATAACGCATAACGGATAACGCATAACGCATAACGCATAACGCATAACGCATAACGCATAACGCATAACGCATAACGCATAACGCATAACGCATAACGCGTAACGCAAAACTCATAACGCATAACGCGTAACGCAAAACTCATAACGCATAACGCATAACGCATAACGCATAACGCATGACGCACAACGCATAACGCATAACGCATAACGCATAACGCATAACGCATAACGCATAACGCATAACGCATAACGCATTACGCATAACGCATAACGCATAACGCATAACGCATAAGGCATAAGCATAACGCATAACGCATAACGCATAACGCATAACGCATAACGCGTAACGCAAGACTCATAACGCATAACGCATAACGCATAACGCATAACGCATAACGCATATGGCATAACGCATAATGCAAAAGTCATAACGCATAACGCATAACGCATAACGCATAACGCATAACGCATAACGCATAACGCATAACGCATAACGCATAACGCATAACGCATAACGCATAACGCGTAACGCAAAACTCATAACGCATAACGCATAACGCATAACGCATAACGCACAACGCATAACGTTTAAACCATAAGGCATAACGCATAGCCCATGACGCATAACGCATAACGCATAACGCATAATGCAAAAGTCATAACGCATAACGCATAACGGATAACGCATAACGCATAACGCATAACGCATAACGCATAACGCATAACGCATAACGCATAACGCATAACGCATAACGCATAACGCATAACGCATAACGCATAACGCATAACGCATAACGCATAACGCATAACGCGTAACGCAAAACTCATAACGCATAACGCGTAACGCAAAACTCATAACGCATAACGCATAACGCATAACGCATAACGCATAACGCATAACGCATAACGCATAACGCATAACGCGTAACGCAAAACTCATAACGCATAACGCATAACGCATAACGCACAACGCATAACGTTTAAACCATAAGGCATAACGCATAGCCCATAACGCATAACGCATAACGCATAATGCAAAAGTCATAACGCATAACGCATAACGGATAACGCATAACGCATAACGCATAACGCATAACGCATAACGCATAACGCATAACGCATAACGCATAACGCGTAACGCATAACGCATAACGCATAACGCATAACGCATAACGCATAACGCATAACGCATAACGCATAACGCATAACGCATAACGCATAACGCATAACGCATAACGCATAACGCATAACGCATAACGCATAACGCATAACGCATAACGCATAACGCATAACGCATAACGCATAACGCATAACGCATAACGCATAACGCATAACGCATAACGCATAACGCATAACGCATAACGCATAACGCATAACGCATAACGCATAACGCATAACGCATAACGCATAACGCATAACGCATAACGCATAACGCATAACGCATAACGCATAACGCGTAACGCAAAACTCATAACGCATAACGCATAACGCATAACGCATAACGCACAACGCATAACGTTTAAACCATAAGGCATAACGCATAGCCCATGACGCATAACGCATAACGCATAACGCATAATGCAAAAGTCATAACGCATAACGCATAACGGATAACGCATAACGCATAACGCATAACGCATAACGCATAACGCATAACGCATAACGCATAACGCATAACGCATAACGCATAACGCATAACGCATAACGCGTAACGCAAAACTCATAACGCATAACGCGTAACGCAAAACTCATAACGCATAACGCATAACGCATAACGCATAACGCATAACGCATAACGCATAACGCATAACGCATAACGCATAACGCATAACGCATAACGCATAACGCATAACGCATAACGCATAACGCATAACGCATAACGCATAACGCATAACGCATAACGCATAACGCATAACGCATAACGCATAACGCATAACGCATAACGCGTAACGCAAAACTCATAACGCATAACGCATAACGCATAACGCATAACGCACAACGCATAACGTTTAAACCATAAGGCATAACGCATAGCCCATAACGCATAACGCATAACGCATAACGCATAATGCAAAAGTCATAACGCATAACGCATAACGGATAACGCATAACGCATAACGCATAACGCATAACGCATAACGCATAACGCATAACGCATAACGCATAACGCATAACGCATAACGCATAACGCATAACGCATAACGCATATCGCATGACGCACAACGCATTATGCATAACGCATAACGCATAACGCATAACGCATAACGCATAACGCATAACGCATAACGCATAACGCATAACGCATAACGCATAACGCATAACGCATAACGCATAACGCATAACGCATAACGCATAACGCATAACGCATAACGCATATCGCATGACGCACAACGCATAACGCATAACGCATAACGCATAACGCATAACGCATAACGCATAACGCATAACGCATTACGCATAACGCATAACGCATAACGCATAACGCATAAGGCATAAGCATAACGCATAATGCATAATGCATAACGCATAACGCATAACGCGTAACGCATAAGGCATAAGCATAACGCATAATGCATAACGCATAACGCATAACGCATAACGCATAACGCATAACGCATAACGCGTAACGCAAGACTCATAACGCATAACGCATAACGCATAACGCATAACGCATAACGCATATGGCATAACGCATAATGCAAAAGTCATAACGCATAACGCATAACGCATAACGCATAACGCATAACGCATAACGCATAACGCATAACGCATAACGCATAACGCATAACGCATAACGCATAACGCATAACGCATAACGCATAACGCATAACGCATAACGCATAACGCGTAACGCAAAACTCATAACGCATAACGCATAACGCATAACGCATAACGCATAACGCGTAACGCATAACGCATAACGCATAACGCAAGACTCATAACGCATAACGCATAACGCATAACGCATAACGCATAATGCAAAAGTCATAACGCATAACGCATAACGCATAACGCATAACGCATAACGCATAACGCATAACGCATAACGCATAACGCATAACGCATAACGCATAACGCATAACGCATAACGCATAACGCATAACGCATAACGCATAACGCATAACGCATAACGCATAACGCATAACGCATAACGCATAACGCATAACGCATAACGCATAACGCATAACGCATAACGCATAACGCATAACGCATAACGCATAACGCATAACGCATAACGCATAACGCATAACGCATAACGCATAACGCATAACGCATAACGCATAACGCATAACGCATAACGCATAACGCATAACGCATAACGCATAACGCATAACGCATAACGCATAACGCATAACGCATAACGCATAACGCATAACGCATAACGCATAACGCATAACGCATAACGCATAACGCATAACGCATAACGCATAACGCATAACGCATAACGCATAACGCATAACGCAGAACGCATAACGCATAACGCATAACGCATAACGCATAACGCATAACGCATAACGCATAACGCATAACGCAGTACGCATAACGCATAACGCATAACGCACAACGCACAACGCACAACGCACAACGCACAACGCACAACGCACAACGCACAACGCATAACGCATAACGCATAACGCATAACGCATAACGCATAACGCATAACGCATAACGCACAACGCATAACGTTTAAACCATAAGGCATAACGCATAGCCCATGACGCATAACGCATAACGCATAACGCATAATGCAAAAGTCATAACGCATAACGCATAACGGATAACGCATAACGCATAACGCATAACGCATAACGCATAACGCATAACGCATAACGCATAACGCATAACGCATAACGCATAACGCGTAACGCAAAACTCATAACGCATAACGCGTAACGCAAAACTCATAACGCATAACGCATAACGCATAACGCATAACGCATAACGCATAACGCATAACGCATAACGCATAACGCATAACGCATAACGCATAACGCATAACGCATAACGCATAACGCATAACGCATAACGCATAAGGCATAACGCATAACGCATAACGCGTAACGCAAAACTCATAACGCATAACGCATAACGCATAACGCATAACGCACAACGCATAACGTTTAAACCATAAGGCATAACGCATAGCCCATAACGCATAACGCATAACGCATAACGCATAATGCAAAAGTCATAACGCATAACGCATAACGGATAACGCATAACGCATAACGCATAACGCATAACGCATAACGCATAACGCATATCGCATGACGCACAACGCATAACGCATAACGCATAACGCATAACGCATAACGCATAACGCATAACGCATAACGCATAACGCATTACGCATAACGCATAACGCATAACGCATAACGCATAAGGCATAAGCATAACGCATAATGCATAATGCATAACGCATAACGCATAACGCGTAACGCATAAGGCATAAGCATAACGCATAATGCATAACGCATAACGCATAACGCATAACGCATAACGCATAACGCGTAACGCAAGACTCATAACGCATAACGCATAACGCATAACGCATAACGCATAACGCATATGGCATAACGCATAATGCAAAAGTCATAACGCATAACGCATAACGCATAACGCATAACGCATAACGCATAACGCATAACGCATAACGCATAACGCATAACGCATAACGCATAACGCATAACGCGTAACGCAAAACTCATAACGCATAACGCATAACGCATAACGCATAACGCACAACGCATAACGTTTAAACCATAAGGCATAACGCATAGCCCATGACGCATAACGCATAACGCATAACGCATAATGCAAAAGTCATAACGCATAACGCATAACGGATAACGCATAACGCATAACGCATAACGCATAACGCATAACGCATAACGCATAACGCATAACGCATAACGCATAACGCATAACGCATAACGCATAACGCATAACGCATAACGCATAACGCATAACGCATAACGCGTAACGCAAAACTCATAACGCATAACGCGTAACGCAAAACTCATAACGCATAACGCATAACGCATAACGCATAACGCATAACGCATAACGCATAACGCATAACGCATAACGCGTAACGCAAAACTCATAACGCATAACGCATAACGCATAACGCACAACGCATAACGTTTAAACCATAAGGCATAACGCATAGCCCATAACGCATAACGCATAACGCATAATGCAAAAGTCATAACGCATAACGCATAACGGATAACGCATAACGCATAACGCATAACGCATAACGCATAACGCATAACGCATAACGCATAACGCATAACGCGTAACGCATAACGCATAACGCATAACGCATAACGCATAACGCATAACGCATAACGCATAACGCATAACGCATAACGCATAACGCATAACGCATAACGCATAACGCATAACGCATAACGCATAACGCATAACGCATAACGCATAACGCATAACGCATAACGCATAACGCATAACGCATAACGCATAACGCATAACGCATAACGCATAACGCATAACGCATAACGCATAACGCATAACGCATAACGCATAACGCATAACGCATAACGCATAACGCATAACGCATAACGCATAACGCATAACGCATAACGCATAACGCGTAACGCAAAACTCATAACGCATAACGCATAACGCATAACGCATAACGCACAACGCATAACGTTTAAACCATAAGGCATAACGCATAGCCCATGACGCATAACGCATAACGCATAACGCATAATGCAAAAGTCATAACGCATAACGCATAACGGATAACGCATAACGCATAACGCATAACGCATAACGCATAACGCATAACGCATAACGCATAACGCATAACGCATAACGCATAACGCATAACGCATAACGCGTAACGCAAAACTCATAACGCATAACGCGTAACGCAAAACTCATAACGCATAACGCATAACGCATAACGCATAACGCATAACGCATAACGCATAACGCATAACGCATAACGCATAACGCATAACGCATAACGCATAACGCATAACGCATAACGCATAACGCATAACGCATAACGCATAACGCATAACGCATAACGCATAACGCATAACGCATAACGCATAACGCGTAACGCAAAACTCATAACGCATAACGCATAACGCATAACGCATAACGCACAACGCATAACGTTTAAACCATAAGGCATAACGCATAGCCCATAACGCATAACGCATAACGCATAACGCATAATGCAAAAGTCATAACGCATAACGCATAACGGATAACGCATAACGCATAACGCATAACGCATAACGCATAACGCATAACGCATAACGCATAACGCATAACGCATAACGCATAACGCATAACGCATAACGCATATCGCATGACGCACAACGCATTATGCATAACGCATAACGCATAACGCATAACGCATAACGCATAACGCATAACGCATTACGCATAACGCATAACGCATAACGCATAACGCATAAGGCATAAGCATAACGCATAATGCATAATGCATAACGCATAACGCATAACGCGTAACGCATAAGGCATAAGCATAACGCATAATGCATAACGCATAACGCATAACGCATAACGCATAACGCATAACGCGTAACGCAAGACTCATAACGCATAACGCATAACGCATAACGCATAACGCATAACGCATATGGCATAACGCATAATGCAAAAGTCATAACGCATAACGCATAACGCATAACGCATAACGCATAACGCATAACGCATAACGCATAACGCATAACGCATAACGCATAACGCATAACGCATAACGCATAACGCATAACGCGTAACGCAAAACTCATAACGCATAACGCATAACGCATAACGCATAACGCATAACGCATAACGCATAACGCATAACGCATAACGCAAGACTCATAACGCATAACGCATAACGCATAACGCATAACGCATAATGCAAAAGTCATAACGCATAACGCATAACGCATAACGCATAACGCATAACGCATAACGCATAACGCATAACGCATAACGCATAACGCATAACGCATAACGCATAACGCATAACGCATAACGCATAACGCATAACGCATAACGCATAACGCATAACGCATAACGCATAACGCATAACGCATAACGCATAACGCATAACGCATAACGCATAACGCATAACGCATAACGCATAACGCATAACGCATAACGCATAACGCATAACGCATAACGCATAACGCATAACGCATAACGCATAACGCATAACGCATAACGCATAACGCATAACGCATAACGCATAACGCATAACGCATAACGCATAACGCATAACGCATAACGCATAACGCATAACGCATAACGCATAACGCATAACGCAGAACGCATAACGCATAACGCATAACGCATAACGCATAACGCATAACGCATAACGCATAACGCATAACGCATAACGCATTACGCATAACGCACAACGCATAACGCACAACGCACAACGCACAACGCACAACGCACAACGCACAACGCACAACGCACAACGCATAACGCATAACGCATAACGCATAACGCATAACGCATAACGCATAACGCATAACGCATAACGCATAACGCATAACGCATAACGCATAACGCATAACGCATAACGCATAACGCATAACGCATAACGCATAACGCATAACGCATAACGCATAACGCATAACGCATAACGCATAACGCATAACGCATAACGCATAACGCATAACGCATAACGCATAACGCATAACGCATAACGCATAACGCATAACGCATAACGCATAACGCATAACGCATAACGCATAACGCATAACGCAGAACGCATAACGCATAACGCATAACGCATAACGCATAACGCATAACGCATAACGCATAACGCATAACGCATAACGCATAACGCATAACGCATAACGCATAACGCATGACGCACAACGCATAACGCATAACGCATAACGCATAACGCATTACGCATAACGCATTACGCATAACGCATTACGCATAACGCATAACGCATAACGCATAACGCATAACGCATAACGCATAACGCATAACGCATAACGCATAACGCGTAACGCAAGACTCATAACGCATAACGCATAACGCATAACGCATAACGCATAACGCATATGGCATAACGCATAATGCAAAAGTCATAACGCATAACGCATAACGCATAACGCATAACGCATAACGCATAACGCATAACGCATAACGCATAACGCATAACGCATAACGCATAACGCATAACGCATAACGCATAACGCATAACGCATGACGCATAACGCATAACGCATAACGCATAACGCATAACGCATAACGCATAACGCATAACGCATAACGCATAACGCATAACGCGTAACGCAAAACTCATAACGCATAACGCATAACGCATAACGCATAACGCACAACGCATAACGTTTAAACCATAAGGCATAACGCATAGCCCATGACGCATAACGCATAACGCATAACGCATAATGCAAAAGTCATAACGCATAACGCATAACGGATAACGCATAACGCATAACGCATAACGCATAACGCATAACGCATAACGCATAACGCATAACGCATAACGCATAACGCATAACGCATAACGCATAACGCATAACGCGTAACGCAAAACTCATAACGCATAACGCGTAACGCAAAACTCATAACGCATAACGCATAACGCATAACGCATAACGCATAACGCATAACGCATAACGCATAACGCATAACGCATAACGCATAACGCATAACGCATAACGCATAACGCATAACGCATAACGCATAACGCATAACGCGTAACGCAAAACTCATAACGCATAACGCATAACGCATAACGCATAACGCATAACGCACAACGCATAACGTTTAAACCATAAGGCATAACGCATAGCCCATAACGCATAACGCATAACGCATAACGCATAATGCAAAAGTCATAACGCATAACGCATAACGGATAACGCATAACGCATAACGCATAACGCATAACGCATAACGCATAACGCATAACGCATAACGCATAACGCATAACGCATAACGCATAACGCATAACGCATAACGCATAACGCATAACGCATAACGCATAACGCATAACGCATAACGCATAACGCATAACGCATAACGCATAACGCATAACGCATAACGCATAACGCATAACGCATAACGCATAACGCATAACGCGTAACGCAAAACTCATAACGCATAACGCATAACGCATAACGCATAACGCATAACGTTTAAACCATAAGGCATAACGCATAGCCCATGACGCATAACGCATAACGCATAACGCATAATGCAAAAGTCATAACGCATAACGCATAACGGATAACGCATAACGCATAACGCATAACGCATAACGCATAACGCATAACGCATAACGCATAACGCATAACGCATAACGCATAACGCATAACGCATAACGCATAACGCATAACGCATAACGCATAACGCATAACGCATAACGCGTAACGCAAAACTCATAACGCATAACGCGTAACGCAAAACTCATAACGCATAACGCATAACGCATAACGCATAACGCATAACGCATAACGCATAACGCATAACGCATAACGCATAACGCATAACGCATAACGCATAACGCATAACGCATAACGCATAACGCATAACGCGTAACGCAAAACTCATAACGCATAACGCATAACGCATAACGCACAACGCATAACGTTTAAACCATAAGGCATAACGCATAGCCCATAACGCATAACGCATAACGCATAACGCATAATGCAAAAGTCATAACGCATAACGCATAACGGATAACGCATAACGCATAACGCATAACGCATAACGCATAACGCATAACGCATAACGCATAACGCATAACGCATAACGCATAACGCATAACGCATAACGCATAACGCATAACGCATAACGCATAACGCATAACGCATAACGCATAACGCATAACGCATAACGCATAACGCATAACGCATAACGCATAACGCATAACGCATAACGCATAACGCATAACGCATAACGCATAACGCATAACGCATAACGCATAAGGCATAAGCATAACGCATAATGCATAATGCATAACGCATAACGCATAACGCATAACGCATAACGCATAACGCATAACGCATAACGCATAACGCATAACGCATAACGCATAACGCATAACGCATAACGCATAACGCATAACGCATAACGCATAACGCATAACGCATAACGCATAACGCATAACGCATAACGCATAACGCATATGGCATAACGCATAATGCAAAAGTCATAACGCATAACGCATAACGCATAACGCATAACGCATAACGCATAACGCATAACGCATAACGCATAACGCATAACGCATAACGCATAACGCGCAACGCAAAACTCATAACGCATAACGCATAACGCATAACGCATAACGCATAACGCATAACGCATAACGCATAACGCATAACGCATAACGCAAGACTCATAACGCATAACGCATAACGCATAACGCATAACGCATAACGCATAATGCAAAAGTCATAACGCATAACGCATAACGCATAACGCATAACGCATAACGCATAACGCATAACGCATAACGCATAACGCATAACGCATAACGCATAACGCATAACGCATAACGCATAACGCATAACGCATAACGCATAACGCATAACGCATAACGCATAACGCATAACGCATAACGCATATCGCATAACGCATAACGCATAACGCATAACGCATAACGCATAACGCATAACGCATAACGCATAACGCATAACGCATAACGCATAACGCATAACGCATAACGCATAACGCATAACGCATAACGCATAACGCATAACGCATAACGCATAACGCATAACGCATAACGCATAACGCATAACGCATAACGCATAACGCATAACGCATAACGCATAACGCATAACGCATAACGCATAACGCATAACGCATAACGCATAACGCATAACGCATAAGGCATAAGCATAACGCATAATGCATAACGCATAACGCATAACGCATAACGCATAACGCATAACGCGTAACGCAAGACTCATAACGCATAACGCATAACGCATAACGCATAACGCATAACGCATAACGCATATGGCATAACGCATAATGCAAAAGTCATAACGCATAACGCATAACGCATAACGCATAACGCATAACGCATAACGCATAACGCATAACGCATAACGCGTAACGCAAAACTCATAACGCATAACGCATAACGCATAACGCATAACGCATAACGCATAACGCATAACGCATAACGCATAACGCGTAACGCAAAACTCATAACGCATAACGCATAACGCATAACGCATAACGCACAACGCATAACGTTTAAACCATAAGGCATAACGCATAGCCCATGACGCATAACGCATAACGCATAACGCATAATGCAAAAGTCATAACGCATAACGCATAACGGATAACGCATAACGCATAACGCATAACGCATAACGCATAACGCATAACGCATAACGCATAACGCATAACGCATAACGCATAACGCGTAACGCAAAACTCATAACGCATAACGCATAACGCATAACGCATAACGCATAACGCATAACGCATAACGCATAACGCATAACGCATAACGCATAACGCATAACGCATAACGCATAACGCATAACGCGTAACGCAAAACTCATAACGCATAACGCATAACGCATAACGCATAACGCACAACGCATAACGTTTAAACCATAAGGCATAACGCATAGCCCATAACGCATAACGCATAACGCATAACGCATAATGCAAAAGTCATAACGCATAACGCATAACGGATAACGCATAACGCATAACGCATAACGCATAACGCATAACGCATAACGCATAACGCATAACGCATAACGCATAACGCATAACGCATAACGCATAACGCATAACGCATAACGCATAACGCATAACGCATAACGCATAACGCATAACGCATAACGCATAACGCATAACGCATAACGCATAACGCATAACGCATAACGCATAACGCATAACGCATAACGCATAACGCATAACGCATAACGCATAACGCATAACGCATAACGCATAACGCATAACGCATAACGCATAACGCATAACGCATAACGCATAACGCATAACGCATAACGCATAACGCATAACGCATAACGCATAACGCATAACGCATAACGCATAACGCATAACGCATAACGCATAACGCATAACGCATAACGCATAACGCATAACGCATAACGCATAACGCATAACGCATAACGCATAACGCATAACGCATAACGCATAAGGCATAAGCATAACGCATAACGCATAACGCATAACGCATAACGCATAACGCGTAACGCAAAACTCATAACGCATAACGCGTAACGCAAAACTCATAACGCATAGCGCATAACGCATAACGCATAACGCATAACGCATAACGCATAACGCATAACGCATAACGCATAACGCATAACGCATAACGCATAACGCATAACGCATAACGCATAACGCATAACGCATAACGCATAACGCATAACGCATAACGCATAACGCATAACGCATAACGCATAACGCATAACGCATAACGCATAACGCATAACGCATAACGCATAACGCATAACGCATAACGCATAACGCATAACGCATAACGCATAACGCATAACGCATAACGCATAACGCATAACGCATAACGCATAACGCATAACGCATAACGCATAACGCATAACGCATAACGCATAACGCATAACGCATAACGCATAACGCATAACGCATAACGCATAACGCATAACGCATAACGCATAACGCATAACGCATAACGCATAACGCATAACGCATAACGCATAACGCATAACGCATAACGCATAACGCATAACGCATAACGCATAACGCATAACGCATAACGCATAACGCATAACGCATAACGCATAACGCATAACGCATAACGCATAACGCATAACGCATAACGCATAACGCATAACGCATAACGCATAACGCATAACGCATAACGCATAACGCATAACGCATAACGCATAACGCATAACGCATAACGCATAACGCATAACGCATAACGCATAACGCATAACGCATAACGCATAACGCATAACGCATAACGCATAACGCAGAACGCATAACGCATAACGCATAACGCATAACGCATAACGCATAACGCATAACGCATAACGCATAACGCATAACGCATAACGCATAACGCATAACGCATAACGCATAACGCATAACGCATAACGCATAACGCATAACGCATAACGCATAAGGCATAAGCATAACGCATAACGCATAACGCATAACGCATAACGCATAACGCGTAACGCAAAACTCATAACGCATAACGCGTAACGCAAAACTCATAACGCATAGCGCATAACGCATAACGCATAACGCATAACGCATAACGCATAACGCATAACGCATAACGCATAACGCATAACGCATAACGCATAACGCATAACGCATAACGCATAACGCATAACGCATAACGCATAACGCATAACGCATAACGCATAACGCATAACGCATAACGCATAACGCATAACGCATAACGCATAACGCATAACGCATAACGCATAACGCATAACGCATAACGCATAACGCATAACGCATAACGCATAACGCATAACGCATAACGCATAACGCATAACGCATAACGCATAACGCATAACGCATAACGCATAACGCATAACGCATAACGCATAACGCATAACGCATAACGCATAACGCATAACGCATAACGCATAACGCATAACGCATAACGCATAACGCATAACGCATAACGCATAACGCATAACGCATAACGCATAACGCATAACGCATAACGCATAACGCATAACGCATAACGCATAACGCATAACGCATAACGCATAACGCATAACGCATAACGCATAACGCATAACGCATAACGCATAACGCATAACGCATAACGCATAACGCATAACGCATAACGCATAACGCATAACGCATAACGCATAACGCATAACGCATAACGCATAACGCATAACGCATAACGCATAACGCATAACGCATAACGCATAACGCATAACGCATAACGCATAACGCATAACGCATAACGCATAACGCATAACGCATAACGCATAACGCATAACGCATAACGCATAACGCATAACGCATAACGCATAACGCATAACGCATAACGCATAACGCACGACGCACAACGCACAACGCATAACGCATAACGCATAACGCATAACGCATAACGCACGACGCACAACGCATAACGCATAACGCATAACGCATAACGCATAACGCATAACGCATAACGCATAACGCATAACGCATTACGCATAACGCATAACGCATAACGCATAACGCATTACGCATAACGCAAAACCCATAACGCCTAACGCATAACGCATAACGCATAACGCATAACGCATAACGCATAACGCAGAACGCATAACGCATAACGCATAACGCATAACGCATAACGCATAACGCATAACGCATAACGCATAACGCATAACGCAGAACGCATAACGCATAACGCATAACGCATAACGCATAACGCATAACGCATAACGCATAACGCATAACGCATAACGCATGACGCACAACGCATAACGCATAACGCATAACGCATAACGCATAACGCATAACGCATAACGCATAACGCATAACGCATTACGCATAACGCATAACGCATAACGCATAACGCATAACGCATAAGGCATAAGCATAACGCATAACGCATAACGCATAACGCATAACGCATAACGCATAACGCATAACGCATAACGCATAACGCATAACGCATAACGCATAACGCAAAACGCATAACGCATAACGCATAACGCATAACGCATAACGCATAACGCATAACGCATAACGCATAACGCATATCGCATTACGCATAACGCAAAACCCATAACGCCTAACGCATAACGCATAACGCACAACGCACAACGCATAACGCATAACGCATAACGCATAACGCATAATGCATAACGCATAACGCATTACGCATAACGCATAACGCATAACGCATAACGCATAACGCATAACGCATAACGCATAACGCATAACGCATAACGCATAACGCATAACGCATAACGCATAACGCATAACGCATAACGCATAACGCATAACGCATAACGCATAACGCATAACGCATAACGCATAACGAATAACGCATAACGCATAACGCATAACGCATAACGCATAAAGCATAACGCATAATGCCTAACGCATAACGTACAACGCATAGCGCATAACGCATAACGCATTACGTATAACGCATAACCCATAACACATAGCGCATAACGCATGACTCATAACGCATAACGCATAACGCATAACGCATAACGCATAACGCATAACGCATTACGCATAACGCAAAACCCATAACGCATAACGCATAATGCATAACGCATAACGCATTACGCATTACGCATAACGCAAAACCCATAACGCATGACGCATAACGCATAACGCATAACGCATAACGCATAACGCATAACGCATAACGCATAACGCATAACGCATAACGCATAACGCATAACGCATAACGCATAACGCATAACGCATAACGCATAACGCATAACGCATAACGCATAACGCATAACGCATAACGCATAACGCATAACGCATAACGCATAACGCATAACGCATAACGCATAACGCATTACGCATAACGCAAAACCCATAACGCCTAACGCATAACGCATAACGCATAACGCATAACGCAGAACGCATAACGCATAACGCATAACGCATAACGCATAACGCATAACGCATAACGCATAACGCATAACGCATAACGCATAACGCATGACGCACAACGCATAACGCATAACGCATAACGCATAACGCATAACGCATAACGCATAACGCATAACGCATAACGCATTACGCATAACGCATAACGCATAACGCATAACGCATAAGGCATAAGCATAACGCATAACGCATAACGCATAACGCATAACGCATAACGCATAACGCATAACGCATAACGCATAACGCATAACGCATAACGCATAACGCATAACGCATAACACATAACGCATAACGCATAACGCATGACGCATAACGCATAACGCATAACGCATAACGCATAACCCATAACGCATAACGCATAACGCATAACGCATAACGCATAACGCATAACGCATAACGCATAACGCATAACGCATAACGCATAACGCATAAAGCATTACGCATAACGCGTAACGCATAACGCATAACGCATAACGCATAACGCATAACGCATAACGCATAACGCATAACTCATAATGCAAAAGTCATAACGCATAACGCGTAACGCATAACGCATAACTCATAATGCAAACGTCATAACGCATAACGCATAACGCATAACGCATAACGCATAACGCATAACGCATAACGCATAACGCATAACGCATAACGAATAACGCATAACGCATAACGCATAACGCATAACGCATAACGCATAACGCATAACGCATAACGCATAACGCATAACGCATAACGCATAAAGCATAACGCATAATGCCTAACGCATAACGTACAAAGCATAACGCATAACGCATAACGCATAACGCATAACGCATAACGCATAACGCATAACGCATAACGCATAACGCATAACGCATAAAGCATAACGCATAATGCCTAACGCATAACGTACAACGCATAACGCATAACGCATAACGCATAACGCATAACGCATAACGCATAACGCATAACGCATAACGCATAACGCATAACGCATAACGCATAACGCATAACGCATAACGCATAACGCATAACGCATAACGCATAACGCATAACGCATAACGCATAACGCATAACGCATAACGCATAACGCATAACGCATAACGCATAACGCATAACGCATAACGCATAACGCATAACGCATAACGCATAACGCATAACGCATAACGCATAACGCATAACGCATAACGCATAAAGCATAACGCATAATGCCTAACGCATAACGTACAACGCATAACGCATAACGCATAACGCATTACGTATAACGCATAACCCATAACACATAGCGCATAACGCATGACTCATAACGCATAACGCATAACGCATAACGCATAACGCATAACGCATAACGCATAACGCATAACGCATAACGCATAACGCATAACGCATAACGCATTACGCATAACGCAAAACCCATAACGCCTAACGCATAACGCATAACGCATAACGCATAACGCAGAACGCATAACGCATAACGCATAACGCATAACGCATAACGCATAACGCATAACGCATAACGCATAACGCATAACGCATAACGCATAACGCATAACGCATAACGCATAACGCATAACGCATAACGCATAACGCATAACGCATAACGCATAACGCATAACGCATAACGCATAAAGCATAACGCATAATGCCTAACGCATAACGTACAACGCATAACGCATAACGCATAACGCATTACGTATAACGCATAACCCATAACACATAGCGCATAACGCATGACTCATAACGCATAACGCATAACGCATAACGCATAACGCATAACGCATAACGCATAACGCATAACGCATAACGCATAACGCATAACGCATTACGCATAACGCAAAACCCATAACGCCTAACGCATAACGCATAACGCATAACGCAGAAAGCATAACGCATAACGCATAACGCATAACGCATGACGCATAACGCATAACGCATAACGCATAACGCATAACGCATAACGCATAACGCATAACGCATAACGCATAACGCATAACGCATAACGCATAACGCATAACGCATAACGCATAACGCATAACGCATAACGCATAACGCATAACGCATAACGCATAACGCATGACGCATAACGCATAACGCATAACGCATTACGCATAACGCAAAACCCATAACGCCTAACGCATAACGCATAACGCATAACGCATAACGCATAACGCAGAACGCAGAACGCATAACGCATAACGCATAACGCATAACGCATAACGCATAACGCATAACGCATAACGCATAACGCATAACGCATAACGCATAACGCATAACGCATAACGCATAACGCACGACGCACAACGCATAACGCATAACGCATAACGCATAACGCATAACGCATAACGCATAACGCATAACGCATAACGCATAACGCATAACGCATTACGCATAACGCGTAACGCATAACGCATAACGCATAACGCATAAGGCATAAGCATAACGCATAACGCATAACGCATAACGCATAACGCATAACGCATAACGCATAACGCATAACGCATAACGCATAACGCATAACGCATTACGCATAACGCAAAACCCATAACGCATGACGCATAACGCATAACGCATGACGCATAACGCATAACGCATAAAGCATAACGCATAACGCATAACGCATGACGCATGACGGATGACGCATAACGCATAACGCATAACGCATAACGCATAACGCATAACGCATAACGCATAACGCATAACGCATAACGCATAACGCATAACGCATAACGCATAACGCATAACGCATAAAGCATTACGCATAACGCGTAACGCATAACGCATAACGCATAACGCATAACGCATAACTCATAATGCAAAAGTCATAACGCATAACGCATAACGCATAACGCATAACGCATAACGCATAACGCATAACGCATAACGCATAACGCATAACGCATAACGCATAACGCATAACGCATAACGCATAACGCATAACGCATAACGCATAACGCATAACGCATAACGCATAACGCATAACGCATAACGCATAACGCATAACGCATAACGCACAACGCATAACGCATGACGCACAACGCATGACGCATAACGCATAACGCATAACGCATAACGCATAACGCATAACGCATAACGCATAACGCATAACGCATAACGCACAACGCATTACGCATAACGCATAACGCATAACGCATAACGCATAACGCATAACGCATAACGCATAACGCATAACGCATAACGCATAACGCATAACGCATAACGCATAACGCATAACGCATAACGCGTAACGCGTAACGCAAAACGCATAACGCATAACGCAAAACGCATAACGCATAACGCATAACGCATAACGCAGAACCCATAACGCCTAACGCATAACGCATAACGCATAACGCATAACGCAGAACGCAGAACGCATAACGCATAACGCATAACGCATAACGCATAACGCATAACGCATAACGCATAACGCATAACGCATAACGCATAACGCATAACGCATAACGCATAACGCATAACGCATAATGCATAACGCATAACGCATAACGCATAACGCATAACGCATAACGCATAACGCATAACGCATAACGCATAACGCATAACGCATAACGCATAACGCATAACGCATAACGCATAACGCATAACGCATAACGCATAACGCATAACGCATAACGCATAACGAATAACGCATACCGCATAACGCATAACGCATAACGCATAACGCATAACGCATAACGCATAACGCATAACGCATAACGCATAACGCATAACGCATAACGCATTACGCATAACGCAAAACCCATAACGCCTAACGCATAACGCATAACGCATAACGCATAACGCATAACGCATAACGCAGAACGCATAACGCATAACGCATAACGCATAACGCATAACGCATAACGCATAACGCATAACGCAGAACGCATAACGCATAACGCAGAACGCATAACGCATAACGCATAACGCATAACGCATAACGCATAACGCATAAGGCATAAGCATAACGCATAACGCATAACGCATAACGCATAACGCATAACGCATAACGCATAACGCATAACGCATAACGCATAACGCATAACGCAAAACGCATAACGCATAACGCATAACGCATAACGCATAACGCATAACGCATAACGCATAACGCATAACGCATAACGCATAACGCATAACGCATAACGCATAACGCATAACGCATAACGCATAACGCATAACGCATAACGCATAACGCATAATGCCTAACGCATAACGTACAACGCATAACGCATAACGCATAACGCATTACGTATAACGCATAACCCATAACACATAGCGCATAACGCATGACTCATAACGCATAACGCATAACGCATAACGCATAACGCATAACGCATAACGCATAACGCATAACGCATAACGCATAACGCATAACGCATATCGCATTACGCATAACGCAAAACCCATAACGCCTAACGCATAACGCATAACGCACAACGCACAACGCATAACGCATAACGCATAACGCATAACGCATAATGCATAACGCATAACGCATTACGCATAACGCATAACGCATAACGCATAACGCATAACGCATAACGCATAACGCATAACGCATAACGCATAACGCATAACGCATAACGCATAACGCATAACGCATAACGCATAACGCATAACGCATAACGCATAACGCATAACGCATAACGCATAACGCATAACGAATAACGCATAACGCATAACGCATAACGCATAACGCATAACGCATAACGCATAATGCCTAACGCATAACGTACAACGCATAGCGCATAACGCATAACGCATTACGTATAACGCATAACCCATAACACATAGCGCATAACGCATGACTCATAACGCATAACGCATAACGCATAACGCATAACGCATAACGCATAACGCATAACGCATAACGCATTACGCATAACGCAAAACCCATAACGCATAACGCATAATGCATAACGCATAACGCATTACGCATAACGCAAAACCCATAACGCATGACGCATAACGCATAACGCATAACGCATAACGCATAACGCATAACGCATAACGCATAACGCATAACGCATAACGCATAACGCATAACGCATAACGCATAACGCATAACGCATAACGCATAACGCATAACGCATAACGCATAACGCATAACGCATAACGCATAACGCATAACGCATAACGCATAACGCATAACGCATTACGCATAACGCAAAACCCATAACGCCTAACGCATAACGCATAACGCATAACGCATAACGCAGAACGCATAACGCATAACGCATAACGCATAACGCATAACGCATAACGCATAACGCATAACGCATAACGCATGACGCACAACGCATAACGCATAACGCATAACGCATAACGCATAACGCATAACGCATAACGCATAAAGCATTACGCATAACGCGTAACGCATAACGCATAACGCATAACGCATAACGCATAACTCATAATGCAAAAGTCATAACGCATAACGCATAACGCATAACGCATAACGCATAACGCATAACGCATAACGCATAACGCATAACGCATAACGCATAACGCATAACGCATAACGCATAACGCATAACGCATAACGCATAACGCATAACGCATAACGCATAACGCATAACGCATAACGCATGACGCATAACGCATAACGCATAACGCATTACGCATAACGCAAAACCCATAACGCCTAACGCATAACGCATAACGCATAACGCATAACGCATAACGCAGAACGCATAACGCATAACGCATAACGCATAACGCATAACGCATAACGCATAACGCATAACGCATAACGCATAACGCATAACGCATAACGCATAACGCATAACGCATAACGCATAACGCACGACGCACAACGCATAACGCATAACGCATAACGCATAACGCATAACGCATAACGCATAACGCATAACGCATAACGCATAACGCATAACGCATAACGCATTACGCATAACGCGTAACGCATAACGCATAACGCATAACGCATAAGGCATAAGCATAACGCATAACGCATAACGCATAACGCATAACGCATAACGCATAACGCATAACGCATAACGCATAACGCATAACGCATAACGCATTACGCATAACGCAAAACCCATAACGCATGACGCATAACGCATAACGCATGACGCATAACGCATAACGCATAAAGCATAACGCATAACGCATAACGCATGACGCATGACGGATGACGCATAACGCATAACGCATAACGCATAACGCATAACGCATAACGCATAACGCATAACGCATAACGCATAACGCATAACGCATAACGCATAACGCATAACGCATAACGCATAAAGCATTACGCATAACGCGTAACGCATAACGCATAACGCATAACGCATAACGCATAACTCATAATGCAAAAGTCATAACGCATAACGCATAACGCATAACGCATAACGCATAACGCATAACGCATAACGCATAACGCATAACGCATAACGCATAACGCATAACGCATAACGCATAACGCATAACGCATAACGCATAACGCATAACGCATAACGCATAACGCATAACGCATAACGCATAACGCATAACGCACAACGCATAACGCATGACGCACAACGCATGACGCATAACGCATAACGCATAACGCATAACGCATAACGCATAACGCATAACGCATAACGCATAACGCATAACGCACAACGCATTACGCATAACGCATAACGCATAACGCATAACGCATAACGCATAACGCATAACGCATAACGCATAACGCATAACGCATAACGCATAACGCATAACGCATAACGCATAACGCATAACGCGTAACGCGTAACGCAAAACGCATAACGCATAACGCAAAACGCATAACGCATAACGCATAACGCATAACGCAGAACCCATAACGCCTAACGCATAACGCATAACGCATAACGCATAACGCAGAACGCAGAACGCATAACGCATAACGCATAACGCATAACGCATAACGCATAACGCATAACGCATAACGCATAACGCATAACGCATAACGCATAACGCATAACGCATAACGCATAACGCATAATGCATAACGCATAACGCATAACGCATAACGCATAACGCATAACGCATAACGCATAACGCATAACGCATAACGCATAACGCATAACGCATAACGCATAACGCATAACGCATAACGCATAACGCATAACGCATAACGCATAACGCATAACGCATAACGCATAACGAATAACGCATACCGCATAACGCATAACGCATAACGCATAACGCATAACGCATAACGCATAACGCATAACGCATAACGCATAACGCATAACGCATAACGCATTACGCATAACGCAAAACCCATAACGCCTAACGCATAACGCATAACGCATAACGCATAACGCATAACGCATAACGCAGAACGCATAACGCATAACGCATAACGCATAACGCATAACGCATAACGCATAACGCATAACGCAGAACGCATAACGCATAACGCAGAACGCATAACGCATAACGCATAACGCATAACGCATAACGCATAACGCATAAGGCATAAGCATAACGCATAACGCATAACGCATAACGCATAACGCATAACGCATAACGCATAACGCATAACGCATAACGCATAACGCATAACGCATAACGCAAAACGCATAACGCATAACGCATAACGCATAACGCATAACGCATAACTCATAATGCAAAAGTCATAACGCATAACGCATAACGCATAACGCATAACGCATAACGCATAACGCATAACGCATAACGCATAACGCATAACGCATAACGCATAACGCATAACGCATAACGCATAACGCATAACGCATAACGCATAACGCATAACGCATAACGCATAACGCATAACGCATAACGCATAACGCACAACGCATAACGCATGACGCACAACGCATGACGCATAACGCATAACGCATAACGCATAACGCATAACGCATAACGCATAACGCATAACGCATAACGCATAACGCGTAACGCGTAACGCAAAACGCATAACGCATAACGCAAAACGCATAACGCATAACGCATAACGCATAACGCAGAACCCATAACGCCTAACGCATAACGCATAACGCATAACGCATAACGCAGAACGCAGAACGCATAACGCATAACGCATAACGCATAACGCATAACGCATAACGCATAACGCATAACGCATAACGCATAACGCATAACGCATAACGCATAACGCATAACGCATAACGCATAATGCATAACGCATAACGCATAACGCATAACGCATAACGCATAACGCATAACGCATAACGCATAACGCATAACGCATAACGCATAACGCATAACGCATAACGCATAACGCATAACGCATAACGCATAACGCATAACGCATAACGCATAACGCATAACGAATAACGCATACCGCATAACGCATAACGCATAACGCATAACGCATAACGCATAACGCATAACGCATAACGCATAACGCATAACGCATAACGCATAACGCATTACGCATAACGCAAAACCCATAACGCCTAACGCATAACGCATAACGCATAACGCATAACGCATAACGCATAACGCAGAACGCATAACGCATAACGCATAACGCATAACGCATAACGCATAACGCATAACGCATAACGCAGAACGCATAACGCATAACGCAGAACGCATAACGCATAACGCATAACGCATAACGCATAACGCATAACGCATAACGCATAAGGCATAAGCATAACGCATAACGCATAACGCATAACGCATAACGCATAACGCATAACGCATAACGCATAACGCATAACGCATAACGCATAACGCAAAACGCATAACGCATAACGCATAACGCATAACGCATAACGCATAACGCATAACGCATAACGCATAACGCATAACGCATAACGCATAACGCATAACGCATAACGCATAACGCATAACGCATAACGCATAACGCATAACGCATAATGCCTAACGCATAACGTACAACGCATAACGCATAACGCATAACGCATTACGTATAACGCATAACCCATAACACATAGCGCATAACGCATGACTCATAACGCATAACGCATAACGCATAACGCATAACGCATAACGCATAACGCATAACGCATAACGCATAACGCATAACGCATAACGCATATCGCATTACGCATAACGCAAAACCCATAACGCCTAACGCATAACGCATAACGCACAACGCACAACGCATAACGCATAACGCATAACGCATAACGCATAATGCATAACGCATAACGCATTACGCATAACGCATAACGCATAACGCATAACGCATAACGCATAACGCATAACGCATAACGCATAACGCATAACGCATAACGCATAACGCATAACGCATAACGCATAACGCATAACGCATAACGCATAACGCATAACGCATAACGCATAACGCATAACGCATAACGCATAACGAATAACGCATAACGCATAACGCATAACGCATAACGCATAACGCATAACGCATAACGCATAATGCCTAACGCATAACGTACAACGCATAGCGCATAACGCATAACGCATTACGTATAACGCATAACCCATAACACATAGCGCATAACGCATGACTCATAACGCATAACGCATAACGCATAACGCATAACGCATAACGCATAACGCATAACGCATAACGCATTACGCATAACGCAAAACCCATAACGCATAACGCATAATGCATAACGCATAACGCATTACGCATAACGCAAAACCCATAACGCATGACGCATAACGCATAACGCATAACGCATAACGCATAACGCATAACGCATAACGCATAACGCATAACGCATAACGCATAACGCATAACGCATAACGCATAACGCATAACGCATAACGCATAACGCATAACGCATAACGCATAACGCATAACGCATAACGCATAACGCATAACGCATTACGCATAACGCAAAACCCATAACGCCTAACGCATAACGCATAACGCATAACGCATAACGCAGAACGCATAACGCATAACGCATAACGCATAACGCATAACGCATAACGCATAACGCATAACGCATAACGCATAACGCATGACGCACAACGCATAACGCATAACGCATAACGCATAACGCATAACGCATAACGCATAACGCATAAAGCATTACGCATAACGCGTAACGCATAACGCATAACGCATAACGCATAACGCATAACTCATAATGCAAAAGTCATAACGCATAACGCATAACGCATAACGCATAACGCATAACGCATAACGCATAACGCATAACGCATAACGCATAACGCATAACGCATAACGCATAACGCATAACGCATAACGCATAACGCATAACGCATAACGCATAACGCATAACGCATAACGCATAACGCATAACGCATAACGCATAACGCATAACGCATAACGCACAACGCATAACGCATGACGCACAACGCATGACGCATAACGCATAACGCATAACGCATAACGCATAACGCATAACGCATAACGCATAACGCATAACGCATAACGCACAACGCATTACGCATAACGCATAACGCATAACGCATAACGCATAACGCATAACGCATAACGCATAACGCATAACGCATAACGCATAACGCATAACGCATAACGCATAACGCATAACGCATAACGCATAACGCGTAACGCGTAACGCAAAACGCATAACGCATAACGCAAAACGCATAACGCATAACGCATAACGCATAACGCAGAACCCATAACGCCTAACGCATAACGCATAACGCATAACGCATAACGCAGAACGCAGAACGCATAACGCATAACGCATAACGCATAACGCATAACGCATAACGCATAACGCATAACGCATAACGCATAACGCATAACGCATAACGCATAACGCATAACGCATAACGCATAACGCATAATGCATAACGCATAACGCATAACGCATAACGCATAACGCATAACGCATAACGCATAACGCATAACGCATAACGCATAACGCATAACGCATAACGCATAACGCATAACGCATAACGCATAACGCATAACGCATAACGCATAACGCATAACGCATAACGCATAACGCATAACGCATAACGCATAACGCATAACGCATAACGCATAACGCATAACACATAACGCATAACGCATAACGCATAACGCATAACGCATAACGCATAACGCATAACGCATTACGCATAACGCAAAACCCATAACGCCTAACGCATAACGCATAACGCATAACGCATAACGCATAACGCATAACGCAGAACGCATAACGCATAACGCATAACGCATAACGCATAACGCATAACGCAGAACGCATAACGCAGAACGCATAACGCATAACGCAGAACGCATAACGCATAACGCATAACGCATAACGCATAACGCATAACGCATAAGGCATAAGCATAACGCATAACGCATAACGCATAACGCATAACGCATAACGCATAACGCATAACGCATAACGCATAACGCATAACGCAAAACGCATAACGCATAACGCATAACGCATAACGCATAACGCATAACGCATAACGCATAACGCATAACGCATAACGCATAACGCATAACGCATAACGCATAACGCATAACGCATAACGCATAACGCATAACGCATAACGCATAACGCATAATGCCTAACGCATAACGTACAACGCATAACGCATAACGCATAACGCATTACGTATAACGCATAACCCATAACACATAGCGCATAACGCATGACTCATAACGCATAACGCATAACGCATAACGCATAACGCATAACGCATAACGCATAACGCATAACGCATAACGCATAACGCATATCGCATTACGCATAACGCAAAACCCATAACGCCTAACGCATAACGCATAACGCACAACGCACAACGCATAACGCATAACGCATAACGCATAACGCATAATGCATAACGCATAACGCATTACGCATAACGCATAACGCATAACGCATAACGCATAACGCATAACGCATAACGCATAACGCATAACGCATAACGCATAACGCATAACGCATAACGCATAACGCATAACGCATAACGCATAACGCATAACGCATAACGCATAACGCATAACGCATAACGCATAACGCATAACGCATAACGCATAACGAATAACGCATAACGCATAACGCATAACGCATAACGCATAACGCATAACGCATAATGCCTAACGCATAACGTACAACGCATAGCGCATAACGCATAACGCATTACGTATAACGCATAACCCATAACACATAGCGCATAACGCATGACTCATAACGCATAACGCATAACGCATAACGCATAACGCATAACGCATAACGCATAACGCATAACGCATAACGCATTACGCATAACGCAAAACCCATAACGCATAACGCATAATGCATAACGCATAACGCATTACGCATAACGCAAAACCCATAACGCATGACGCATAACGCATAACGCATAACGCATAACGCATAACGCATAACGCATAACGCATAACGCATAACGCATAACGCATAACGCATAACGCATAACGCATAACGCATAACGCATAACGCATAACGCATAACGCATAACGCATAACGCATAACGCATAACGCATAACGCATAACGCATAACGCATAACGCATAACGCATAACGCATAACGCATAACGCATTACGCATAACGCAAAACCCATAACGCCTAACGCATAACGCATAACGCATAACGCATAACGCATAACGCAGAACGCATAACGCATAACGCATAACGCATAACGCATAACGCATAACGCATAACGCATGACGCACAACGCATAACGCATAACGCATAACGCATAACGCATAACGCATAACGCATAACGCATAACGCATAACGCATAACGCATAACGCATTACGCATAACGCATAACGCATAACGCATAACGCATAAGGCATAAGCATAACGCATAACGCATAACGCATAACGCATAACGCATAACGCATAACGCATAACGCATAACGCATAACGCATAACGCATAACGCATAACGCATAACACATAACGCATAACGCATAACGCATGACGCATAACGCATAACGCATAACGCATAACGCATAACCCATAACGCATAACGCATAACGCATAACGCATAACGCATAACGCATAACGCATAACGCATAACGCATAACGCATAACGCATAACGCATAACGCATAAAGCATTACGCATAACGCGTAACGCATAACGCGTAACGCATAACGCATAACGCATAACGCATAACGCATAACGCATAACGCATAACTCATAATGCAAAAGTCATAACGCATAACGCGTAACGCATAACGCATAACTCATAATGCAAAAGTCATAACGCATAACGCATAACGCATAACGCATAACGCATAACGCATAACGCATTACGCATAACGCATAACGCATAACGCATAACGCATAACGCATAA
The DNA here is from genome assembly GCF_051020765.1 of Lasioglossum baleicum. Classification (NCBI taxonomy): domain Eukaryota; kingdom Metazoa; phylum Arthropoda; class Insecta; order Hymenoptera; family Halictidae; genus Lasioglossum; species Lasioglossum baleicum. The sequence goes on from NW_027469259.1 coordinate 270,364, forward strand.
CGCATAACGCATAACGCATAACGCATAACGCATAACGCATAACGCATAACGCATAACGCATAACGCATAACGCATAACGCATAACGCATAACGCATAACGCATAACGCATAACGCATAACGCATAACGCATAACGCATAACGCATAACCCATGACGCACAACGCATAACGCATAACGCATAACGCATAACGCATAACGCATAACGCATAACGCATAACGCATAACGCATAACGCATTACGCATAACGCATAACGCATAACGCATAACGCATAAGGCATAAGCATAACGCATAACGCATAACGCATAACGCATAACGCATAACGCATAACGCATAACGCATAACGCATAACGCAAAACGCATAACGCATAACGCATAACGCATAACGCATAACGCATAACGCATAACGCATAACGCATAATGCCTAACGCATAACGTACAACGCATAACGCATAACGCATAACGCATTACGTATAACGCATAACCCATAACACATAGCGCATAACGCATGACTCATAACGCATAACGCATAACGCATAACGCATAACGCATAACGCATAACGCATAACGCATAACGCATAACGCATAACGCATAACGCATAACGCATATCGCATTACGCATAACGCAAAACCCATAACGCCTAACGCATAACGCATAACGCACAACGCACAACGCATAACGCATAACGCATAACGCATAACGCATAATGCATAACGCATAACGCATTACGCATAACGCATAACGCATAACGCATAACGCATAACGCATAACGCATAACGCATAACGCATAACGCATAACGCATAACGCATAACGCATAACGCATAACGCATAACGCATAACGCATAACGCATAACGCATAACGCATAACGCATAACGCATAACGCATAACGCATAACGAATAACGCATAACGCATAACGCATAACGCATAACGCATAACGCATAACGCATAATGCCTAACGCATAACGTACAACGCATAGCGCATAACGCATAACGCATTACGTATAACGCATAACCCATAACACATAGCGCATAACGCATGACTCATAACGCATAACGCATAACGCATAACGCATAACGCATAACGCATAACGCATAACGCATAACGCATAACGCATAACGCATTACGCATAACGCAAAACCCATAACGCATAACGCATAATGCATAACGCATAACGCATTACGCATAACGCAAAACCCATAACGCATGACGCATAACGCATAACGCATAACGCATAACGCATAACGCATAACGCATAACGCATAACGCATAACGCATAACGCATAACGCATAACGCATAACGCATAACGCATAACGCATAACGCATAACGCATAACGCATAACGCATAACGCATAACGCATTACGCATAACGCAAAACCCATAACGCCTAACGCATAACGCATAACGCATAACGCATAACGCAGAACGCATAACGCATAACGCATAACGCATAACGCATAACGCATAACGCATAACGCATAACGCATAACGCATGACGCACAACGCATAACGCATAACGCATAACGCATAACGCATAACGCATAACGCATAACGCATAACGCATAACGCATTACGCATAACGCATAACGCATAACGCATAACGCATAAGGCATAAGCATAACGCATAACGCATAACGCATAACGCATAACGCATAACGCATAACGCATAACGCATAACGCATAACGCATAACGCATAACGCATAACGCATAACGCATAACACATAACGCATAACGCATAACGCATGACGCATAACGCATAACGCATAACGCATAACGCATAACCCATAACGCATAACGCATAACGCATAACGCATAACGCATAACGCATAACGCATAACGCATAACGCATAACGCATAACGCATAACGCATAAAGCATTACGCATAACGCGTAACGCATAACGCGTAACGCATAACGCATAACGCATAACGCATAACGCATAACTCATAATGCAAAAGTCATAACGCATAACGCGTAACGCATAACGCATAACTCATAATGCAAAAGTCATAACGCATAACGCATAACGCATAACGCATAACGCATAACGCATAACGCATAACGCATTACGCATAACGCATAACGCATAACGCATAACGCATAACGCATAACGCATAACGCATAACGCATAACGCATAACGCATAACGCATAACGCATAACGCATAACGCATAACGCATAACGCATAACGCATAACGCATAACGCATAACGCATAACGCATAAAGCATTACGCATAACGCGTAACGCATAACGCGTAACGCATAACGCATAACGCATAACGCATAACGCATAACTCATAATGCAAAAGTCATAACGCATAACGCGTAACGCATAACGCATAACTCATAATGCAAAAGTCATAACGCATAACGCATAACGCATAACGCATAACGCATAACGCATAACGCATTACGCATAACGCATAACGCATAACGCATAACGCATAACGCATAACGCATAACGCATAACGCATAACGCATAACGCATAACGCATAACGCATAACGCATAACGCATAACGCATAACGCATAACGCATAACGCATAACGCATAACGCATAACGCATAACGCATAACGCATAACGCATAACGCATAACGCATAACGCATAACGCATAACGCATAACGCATAACGCATAACGCATAACGCATAACGCATAACGCATAACGCATAACGCATAACGCATAACGCATAACGCATAACGCATAACGCATAACGCATAACGCATAACGCATAACGCATAACGCATAACGCATAACGCATAACGCATAACGCATAACGCATAACGCATAACGCATAACGCATAACGCATAACGCATAACGCATAACGCATAACGCATAACGCATAACGAATAACGCATAACGCATAACGCATAACGCATAACGCATAACGCATAACGCATAACGCATAACGCATAACGCATAAAGCATAACGCATAATGCCTAACGCATAACGTACAAAGCATAACGCATAACGCATAACGCATAACGCATAACGCATAACGCATAACGCATAACGCATAACGCATAACGCATAACGCATAACGCATAACGCATAACGCATAACGCATAACGCATAAAGCATAACGCATAATGCCTAACGCATAACGTACAACGCATAACGCATAACGCATTACGTATAACGCATAACCCATAACACATAGCGCATAACGCATGACTCATAACGCATAACGCATAACGCATAACGCATAACGCATAACGCATAACGCATTACGCATAACGCAAAACCCATAACGCATGACGCATAACGCATAACGCATGACGCATAACGCATAACGCATAAAGCATAACGCATAACGCATAACGCATAACGCATGACGCATGACGCATAACGCATAACGCATAACGCATAACGCATAACGCATAACGCATAACGCATAACGCATAACGCATAACGCATAACGCATAACGCATAACGCATAACGCATAACGCATAACGCATAACGCATAACGCATAACGCATAACGCATAACGCATAACGCATAACGCATAACGCATAACGCATAACGCATAACGCATAACGCATAACGCATAACGCATAACCCATAACGCATAACGCATAACGCATAACGCATAACGCATAACGCATAACGCATAACGCATAACGCATAACGCATAACTCATAATGCAAAAGTCATAACGCATAACGCATAACGCATAACGCATAACGCATAACGCATAACGCATAACGCATAACGCATAACGCATAACGCATAACGCATAACGCATAACGCATAACGCATTACGCATAACGCAAAACCCATAACGCATGACGCATAACGCATAACGCATGACGCATAACGCATAACGCATAAAGCATAACGCATAACGCATAACGCATAACGCATGACGCATGACGCATAACGCATAACGCATAACGCATAACGCATAACGCATAACGCATAACGCATAACGCATAACGCATAACGCATAACGCATAACGCATAACGCATAACGCATAACGCATAACGCATAACGCATAACGCATAACGCATAACGCATAACGCATAACGCATAACGCATAACGCATAACGCATAACGCATAACGCATAACGCATAACGCATAACGCATAACGCATAACGCATAACGCATTACGCATAACGCAAAACCCATAACGCATGACGCATAACGCATAACGCATGACGCATAACGCATAACGCATAAAGCATAACGCATAACGCATAACGCATAACGCATTGCGCATGACGCATAACGCATAACGCATAACGCATAACGCATAACGCATAACGCATAACGCATAACGCATAACGCATAACGCATAACGCATAACGCATAACGCATAACGCATAACGCATAACGCATAACGCATAACGCATAACGCATAACGCATAACGCATAACGCATAACGCATAACTCATAATGCAAAAGTCATAACGCATAACGCATAACGCATAACGCATAACGCATAACGCATAACGCATAACGCATAACGCATAACGCATAACGCATAACGCATAACGCATAACGCATAACGCATAACGCATAACGCATAACGCATAACGCATAACGCATAACGCATAACGCATAACGCATAACGCATAACGCATAACGCATAACGCATAACGCATAACGCATAACGCATAACGCATAACGCATAACGCATAACGCATAACGCATAACGCATAACGCATAACGCATAACGCATAACGCATAACGCATAACGCATAACGCATAACGCATAACGCATAACGCATAACGCATAACGCATAACGCATAACGCATAACGCATAACGCATAACGCATAACGCATAACGCATAACGCATAACGCATAACGCATAACGCATAACGCATAACGCATAACGCATAACGCATAACGCATAACGCATAACGCATAACGCATAACGCATAACGCATAACGCATAACGCATAACGCATAACGCATAACGCATAACGCATAACGCATAACGCATAACGCATAACGCATAACGCATAACGCATAACGCATAACGCATAACGCATAACGCATAACGCATAACGCATAACGCATAACGCATAACGCATAACGCATAACGCATAACGCATAACGCATAACGCATAACGCATAACGCATAACGCATAACGCATAACGCATAACGCATAACGCATAACGCATAACGCATAACGCATAACGCATAACGCATAACGCATAACGCATAACGCATAACGCATAACGCATAACGCATAACGCATAACGCATAACGCATAACGCATAACGCATAACGCATAACGCATAACGCATAACGCATAACGCATAACGCATAACGCATAACGCATAACGCATAACGCATAACGCATAACGCATAACGCATAACGCATAACGCATAACGCATAACGCATAACGCATAACGCATAACTCATAACGCATAACGCATAACGCATAACGCATAACGCATAACGCATAACGCATAACGCATAACTCATAATGCAAAAGTCATAACGCATAACGCATAACGCATAACGCATAACGCATAACGCATAACGCATAACGCATAACGCATAACGCATAACGCATAACGCATAACGCATAACGCATAACGCATAACGCATAACGCATAACGCATAACGCATAACGCATAACGCATAACGCATTACGCATAACGCATAACGCATAACGCATAACGCATAACGCATAACGCATAACGCATAACGCATAACGCATAACGCATAACGCATAACGCATAACGCATAACGCATAACGCATAACGCATAACGCATAACGCATAACGCATAACGCATAACGCATAACGCATAACGCATAACGCATAACGCATAACGCATAACGCATAACGCATAACGCATAACGCATAACGCATAACGCATAACGCATAACGCATAACGCATAACGCATAACGCATAACGCATAACGCATAACGCATAACGCATAACGCATAACGCATAACTCATAATGCAAAAGTCATAACGCATAACGCATAACGCATAACGCATAACGCATAACGCATAACGCATAACGCATAACGCATAACGCATAACGCATAACGCATAACGCATAACGCATAACGCATAACGCATAACGCATAACGCATAACGCATAACGCATAACGCATAACGCATAACGCATAACGCATAACGCATAACGCATAACGCATAACGCATAACGCATAACGCATAACGCATAACGCATAACGCATAACGCATAACGCATAACGCATAACGCATAACGCATAACGCATAACGCATAACGCATAACGCATAACGCATAACGCATAACGCATAACGCATAACGCATAACGCATAACGCATAACGCATAACGCATAACGCATAACGCATAACGCATAACGCATAACGCATAACGCATAAAGCATAACGCATAACGCATAACGCATTACGTATAACGCATAACCCATAACACATAGCGCATAACGCATGACTCATAACGCATAACGCATAACGCATAACGCATAACGCATAACGCATAACGCATAACGCATAACGCATTACGCATAACGCAAAACCCATAACGCCTAACGCATAACGCATAACGCACAACGCACAACGCATAACGCATAACGCATAACGCATAATGCATAACGCATAACGCATTACGCATAACGCATAACGCATTACGCATAACGCATAACGCATAACGCATAACGCATAACGCATAACGCATAACGCATAACGCATAACGCATAACGCATAACGCATAACGCATAACGCATAACGCATAACGCATAACGCATAACGCATAACGCATTACGCATAACGCAAAACCCATAACGCCTAACGCATAACGCATAACGCACAACGCACAACGCATAACGCATAACGCATAACGCATAATGCATAACGCATAACGCATTACGCATAACGCATAACGCATAACGCATAACGCATAACGCATAACGCATAACGCATAACGCATAACGCATAACGCATAACGCATAACGCATAACGCATAACGCATAACGCATAACGCATAACGCATAACGCATAACGCATAACGCATAACGCATAACACATAACGCATAACGCATAACGCATAACGCATAACGCATAACGCATAACGCATAACGCATAACGCATAACGCATAACGCATAACGCATAACGCATAACGCATAACGCATAACGCATAACGCATAACGCATAACGCATAACGCATAACGCATAACGCATAACGCATAACGCATAACGCATAACGCATAACGCATAACGCATAACGCATAACCCATAACGCATAACGCATAACGCATAACGCATAACGCATAACGCATAACGCATAACGCATAACGCATAACGCATAACGCATAACTCATAATGCAAAAGTCATAACGCATAACGCATAACGCATAACGCATAACGCATAACGCATAACGCATAACGCATAACGCATAACGCATAACGCATAACGCATAACGCATAACGCATAACGCATAACGCATAACGCATAACGCATTACGCATAACGCAAAACCCATAACGCATGACGCATAACGCATAACGCATGACGCATAACGCATAACGCATAAAGCATAACGCATAACGCATAACGCATAACGCATTGCGCATGACGCATAACGCATAACGCATAACGCATAACGCATAACGCATAACGCATAACGCATAACGCATAACGCATAACGCATAACGCATAACGCATAACGCATAACGCATAACGCATAACGCATAACGCATAACGCATAACGCATAACGCATAACGCATAACGCATAACGCATAACGCATAACGCATAACGCATAACGCATAACGCATAACGCATAACGCATAACGCATAACGCATAACGCATAACTCATAATGCAAAAGTCATAACGCATAACGCATAACGCATAACGCATAACGCATAACGCATAACGCATAACGCATAACGCATAACGCATAACGCATAACGCATAACGCATAACGCATAACGCATAACGCATAACGCATAACGCATAACGCATAACGCATAACGCATAACGCATAACGCATAACGCATAACGCATAACGCATAACGCATAACGCATAACGCATAACGCATAACGCATAACGCATAACGCATAACGCATAACGCATAACGCATAACGCATAACGCATAACGCATAACGCATAACGCATAACGCATAACGCATAACGCATAACGCATAACGCATAACGCATAACGCATAACGCATAACGCATAACGCATAACGCATAACGCATAACGCATAAAGCATAACGCATAACGCATAACGCATTACGTATAACGCATAACCCATAACACATAGCGCATAACGCATGACTCATAACGCATAACGCATAACGCATAACGCATAACGCATAACGCATAACGCATAACGCATTACGCATAACGCAAAACCCATAACGCCTAACGCATAACGCATAACGCATAACGCATAACGCATAACGCATAACGCATAACGCATAACGCATAACGCATAACGCATAACGCATAACGCATAACGCATAAAGCATAACGCATAATGCCTAACGCATAACGTACAACGCATAACGCATAACGCATTACGTATAACGCATAACCCATAACACATAGCGCATAACGCATGACTCATAACGCATAACGCATAACGCATAACGCATAACGCATAACGCATAACGCATTACGCATAACGCAAAACCCATAACGCATGACGCATAACGCATAACGCATGACGCATAACGCATAACGCATAAAGCATAACGCATAACGCATAACGCATAACGCATGACGCATGACGCATAACGCATAACGCATAACGCATAACGCATAACGCATAACGCATAACGCATAACGCATAACGCATAACGCATAACGCATAACGCATAACGCATAACGCATAACGCATAACGCATAACGCATAACGCATAACGCATAACGCATAACGCATAACGCATAACGCATAACGCATAACGCATAACGCATAACGCATAACGCATAACGCATAACGCATAACGCATAACCCATAACGCATAACGCATAACGCATAACGCATAACGCATAACGCATAACGCATAACGCATAACGCATAACGCATAACTCATAATGCAAAAGTCATAACGCATAACGCATAACGCATAACGCATAACGCATAACGCATAACGCATAACGCATAACGCATAACGCATAACGCATAACGCATAACGCATAACGCATTACGCATAACGCAAAACCCATAACGCATGACGCATAACGCATAACGCATGACGCATAACGCATAACGCATAAAGCATAACGCATAACGCATAACGCATAACGCATGACGCATGACGCATAACGCATAACGCATAACGCATAACGCATAACGCATAACGCATAACGCATAACGCATAACGCATAACGCATAACGCATAACGCATAACGCATAACGCATAACGCATAACGCATAACGCATAACGCATAACGCATAACGCATAACGCATAACGCATAACGCATAACGCATAACGCATAACGCATAACGCATAACGCATAACGCATAACGCATAACGCATAACGCATAACGCATTACGCATAACGCAAAACCCATAACGCATGACGCATAACGCATAACGCATGACGCATAACGCATAACGCATAAAGCATAACGCATAACGCATAACGCATAACGCATTGCGCATGACGCATAACGCATAACGCATAACGCATAACGCATAACGCATAACGCATAACGCATAACGCATAACGCATAACGCATAACGCATAACGCATAACGCATAACGCATAACGCATAACGCATAACGCATAACGCATAACGCATAACGCATAACGCATAACGCATAACGCATAACTCATAATGCAAAAGTCATAACGCATAACGCATAACGCATAACGCATAACGCATAACGCATAACGCATAACGCATAACGCATAACGCATAACGCATAACGCATAACGCATAACGCATAACGCATAACGCATAACGCATAACGCATAACGCATAACGCATAACGCATAACGCATAACGCATAACGCATAACGCATAACGCATAACGCATAACGCATAACGCATAACGCATAACGCATAACGCATAACGCATAACGCATAACGCATAACGCATAACGCATAACGCATAACGCATAACGCATAACGCATAACGCATAACGCATAACGCATAACGCATAACGCATAACGCATAACGCATAACGCATAACGCATAACGCATAACGCATAACGCATAACGCATAACGCATAACGCATAACGCATAACGCATAACGCATAACGCATAACGCATAACGCATAACGCATAACGCATAACGCATAACGCATAACGCATAACGCATAACGCATAACGCATAACGCATAACGCATAACGCATAACGCATAACGCATAACGCATAACGCATAACGCATAACGCATAACGCATAACGCATAACGCATAACGCATAACGCATAACGCATAACGCATAACGCATAACGCATAAAGCATAACGCATAACGCATAACGCATTACGTATAACGCATAACCCATAACACATAGCGCATAACGCATGACTCATAACGCATAACGCATAACGCATAACGCATAACGCATAACGCATAACGCATAACGCATAACGCATAACGCATAACGCATAACGCATAACGCATTACGCATAACGCAAAACCCATAACGCCTAACGCATAACGCATAACGCACAACGCACAACGCATAACGCATAACGCATAACGCATAATGCATAACGCATAACGCATTACGCATAACGCATAACGCATAACGCATAACGCATAACGCATAACGCATAACGCATAACGCATAACGCATAACGCATAACGCATAACGCATAACGCATAACGCATAACGCATAACGCATAACGCATAACGCATAACGCATAACGCATAACGCATTACGCATAACGCAAA